>NC_092289.1:24745777-24900777 GCF_036320965.1 Panulirus ornatus | reverse complement strand
AATGCCATCTCAGTTATCAACTCTAACTCCAGTACCACGAGAAATATCACTGAATGTTCTATTATTCAATACACAAAGAATTTTCACCTTAATATTAGTGAAGGTCTATGCAAATTGGATAGCTTGATTGTTGATAAAATTTGTAAGCAATTCCCCTTCTTGTCCACATAATAAGTTTACGATACGCTTGTTGTCTGTCTTGGACAATCACTTGTTTACCAAATGGCGTCCTAGCTATGTCTCTTTGTTGTATATCAACTGACTCATATTTCTTTCTTGTATCTTCCCTGATGATGTGATTATTACACAAAAGTGCGCTTGGGAACTCATCGTGTTTCATTTTCCCCGTGGACTCACAGGAATATACTTGATCACACGCAAAATTGTGATCCTTTCCAACATATATACACATGTACATATTCATACTTGCTTCCCTTCATCCATTCCTGGCACTTCCCTGCCTCAAAGGAAACAGCATCACTATCCCCTGCTTCAGTGAGGTAGCACCAGGAATACAGACAAAAAAGGCCACATTCATTCACACTCAGTCTTTAGCTGTCATGTGTAATGCACCGAAACCACAGTTCCCTATCTACATCAACGCCCCACAGACCTTTCTATGGTTTACCCCAGATGCTTCACATGCCCTGGTTCAGTCCATTGACAGCATGTCGACTTTGGTATACCACATCATTCCAATTCACTATATTCCTTGCATGCCTTTCATTCTCCCGTATGTTCAGGCCCCAATCGCTCAAAATCTTTTTCACTCCATCCTTCCACCTCTAATTTGGTCACCCACTTCTCCTTGTTCCCTCCACCTCTGACACATATATCCTCTTTGTCAATCTTTCCTAACTCATTTTCTCCAAAAGTCCAAACCATTTCAACACACCCTCTTCTGCTCTCTCAACCACACTTTTTATTACAACACATCTCTCTTACCCTTTCATTACTTACTCGATCAAGCCACCTCACACCACATATTATCCTCAAACATTTCATTTCTAATGCATCCACCCTCCTCCGTACAAAATTATTCATAGCCCATGCCTCACAACCATATGACATTGTTAGAACTACTATTCCTTCAAACATACACATTTTTGCTTTACAAGATAATGTTCTCTCCCTACACACATTCTTTATTGCACCTAGAATCTTCGCTCCCTCCCCCACCCTGTGACTCACTTCCATGGTTCCATCCAATGCTAAGTCCACTCCCAGATTCTAAAGAACTTCACTTCCTCCAATTTTTCTCCATTCAAACTTACCTCCCAATTAACGTCCCTCAACCCTATTGAACCTAATAACCTTGCTCTTATTCACATTTACTCTCAACTTTCTCCTTTTACTCACTTTACCAAACTCAGTCACCAACCTCTGCAGTTTCGCACTCGAATCAGCCACCATATTTGCCATTTCCCGCATTTGCGAGGTAGCTTTAAGATAAGAGGACTGAGCCTTTTAGGGAATATATTCACTTGGCCCCCTTTTCTGTTCCTTTTTTGGGGGGGAAAAGTAAAAAACAAAAAATGAGAGGGGAGTATTTCCAGCCCTACTGTTCCCTTGCCTTTTAGTCGCCTTCTACGACACACAGGGAATACATGGGAAATATTCTTTCTCCCCTATCCCCAGGGATAACTGGCAGGTCAGTGGTGGGCTATTGCAATGTTCATTTCTTTCTAGACAATGTAAAACATTAAAACTCTTTATCTCCTCATGTCTTTTGTGACAATTATGACCAGCACCCTTTGAAAAGCAGATCTTTCCCTGTTCCAAAACATTTTCTCTCTTTGAGCCTTTTTGTTTTTCAATGAAGGCCTAGTTGCAACGTATTTACCTATTTCTATTGCACATTTCACGTATTTCAAATTCTAGAAGATGGAACAGAAAAAGGAGCCAAGAGGGGAATCTTAATCCTCCTTGAAGGCTCAAGCTGGGTACCTAAATGTGTGTGGATGTAACAAAGATGAGAAGAGAGGAGATGTAGGCAGCATGTTTAAGTAAAGAAACCTGGATGCTATGGCTCTGGGTGAAACAAAGTTCAAGGGTAAGGGGGAATAATGGTTTGTAAATATATCAGAAGTAAAGTCAGGAGTTGGTGAGAAGACAAGAGATAAGGAGGGAGTTGCATTACTCCTGAAGCAAGACTTGTAAGAGTGTGTGAAAGAATGTAAGGAAGTACATTCAAGACTGAAGTGGGTAAAAATGAAAGTGGATGATGGGAGATGGGTGATTACTAGTGCTTAGGCACCTGGCTATGAGAAAAAAGATCATGAGGATAGTGTTTTGGGAACAGCTGAGTGAGTGTGTAAGTAGTTTTGATGCAAGAGACTGGGTATTACTGATGGGTGATTTGAGAGCGAAGGTGAAAGGTATGGCAGTTGAAATTATAATTGGGGGGCATGAGGTATTCAGTATTATGAATGGAAATAGTGAACAGCCTGTGGAGTTGTGTGCTGAAAAAGGACTGGAGATTGGGTGGATATAATGAACAGCCTGTGGAGTTGTGTGCTGAAAATGGACTGGTGATTGGGTGGAAATAGTGAACAGCCTGAGGAGTTGTGTGCTGAAAAAGGACTAGTGACTGGGAATAGCAGGTTTAAAAAGAGTGACATACACAAGAATATGTATGTGAGTAGGAGAGATGGTCAGCAGGCATTAGTAGATTACATATCAATTGACAAGGGTGTACAAGAGAGACTTTCGGATGCAAATGTGCTGAGGGGGGTTGCTGGGGGGTTGTCTGATCATTATCTTGTGGAGGCAAGAGTGAAGATTTTAAGAGGTCTTGGGAGAAGAAATAATATTGGTGAGATAAGAGTGGTGGAAGTAAGTGAGTACAGAAAAGAAATTTGTGTTATGAAATATGAGAGATTGAGTGCCTAATGGTAAAAGGTGAGAGAAAATTAAGCAAGGGGAGTGAGTGAGGAATGGGAGGTATATAAGAAAGCAGTGCTCACATGTTCAAGGAGATGCATGTGGCATGCAAAAGGTGGGAGGTGGGTAGATTAGAAAAGGTAGTGAGTAATGGGATGAGGAAGTACAGTTGCTAGTGAAAAAGGAAAGGAAAGCATGTGGATGGTACTTACAGGGAAGCAGTGCAAATGACTGGGAGATGTATTAGAGAAGAGACAGGAGATCAGGAGGATGGTGAAGGGGTTGAAAAAAAGGGCAAATGAGAGTTGAGGTGAGCAATTATTAGGAAACCTTAGGAAGAATTAGATGTTTTGGAAGAAGGTTTAAATCAGCAAAAAACAAGAAAACAAAAAGAATCATCAGTGAAGGGATCAAAAGGGGAAGTGGTAACAGGTAGCAATGAAGTGAGGAAGACAAAAAGTGAGTATTTTGAAGGACTGCTGAATATAGTTTTTAACGGGGTGGCAGATGTATGGTGTTTGAGATGGGGTGGTATGTGAAATGAAAGAGTCATGGTGAGTGATTTGATTAAGAAAGAAGGGGTGGTGAAAGCCTTACACGAGATGATATGTGGCAAGGCAGCTGGAGTGGATGGAACTGTTCTTGAATTCATTAAGAAAAGCAGTGACTGTGTTGCTGATAAATCAGTTAGGATTTTCAAGGTATGTATGGATCATGGTGGGGTGCCTCACCAGAAAGTTCTGCAGGCTGTGTTTATAGAACACCATGTAAAATTGTGATATCTTTTATGTTGGGAAGACTGGTGAGGATCTTTCTCTTAGACTTAAGCAACAAAAATAAAGTACAAGAAAAGGACAAGAATCGAATGCCTTGTTCAATCATGTTAAAATCATGATCATTGTATTGATTAGGGTAATGCCATCTCTGTTATCAACTCTAACTGCTTTACCATTAAAAATATCCTTGACTCTTCTGTCATTAAATACACAAAAAATTGTAACAATATCAGTGAAGGTCTACACAAATTGGAGAGCTTTAGTGTTGATAAAATTTGTAGACAGCTCCCTTTCTTGTCTACGTAATAAATTTTATGATACGCATGTTGCCAGACTTGAAAGCACCCGATTTCCATTCGGGTAGTGATTGTTTAACAAATGACATCCTAGCTACATCTCTTCCTTGTTTATCAAAAAACTGTTATATTTCCCTTTCTAGTATCTCCTGTGATGATGTGATCATTTAGCTCCATTTCTAAGAGAAGGATGAGAAGAAAAGAGCCAAGCAGGGAGTGTTCATCCTCTTCCAGAATGGCATGTCCAAATGTGTGTGGATGTAACCAATATGATATGAAAGGAGAGATAGGCAGTAAGTTTGAGGAAAGAAACCTGGATGCTCTGGCTCTGAATGGAATAAACCTCAAAGGTAAAGGAGAAGAATGGTTTGTTGGGGTAAAGCTAGGGGTTGAGAAAACAAGATCTACGAAAGGGGCAGCATCACACCTGAAACAGGAGTTGTGGGAGTCTGTGGTAGTGTAAGGAGGTAAATTCTACACTGATCTGCATAAAAATGAACAAGGAGGGTAAGACAGGGGTAATCATTTGTGCTTATGCACCCAGCCATGAAAAGAAGGATCATGACAGGCAAGTGTTTCAAGAGCAATTGAGTGAGTGTGTCAGCAGTTTTGATGTAACAGACAGGATATTAGAGATAGATGATTTGTATGCGAAGGTAAGTAATGTGGCAGTTGAGGTTATAATTATGGTGCATGGGGTATTCATATTATGAATGGAAATGGTTAACAGCTTGTCAAGTTTTGTGCTGAAAAAGGGCTGGTGATTGGTAATACTCGGTTTACAAAGGACATGCACAAGTATACGTAAGTGAGAGGGAGAGGTGGTCAGGGGGCATTATAGGATTACACATCAACTAAAAAGCATGTACAAGAGAGGCTTTTGGATGTAAATGTGCTGAAAGGAGCAGCTGGTGGGATGTCTGATCACTATCTTGAGGAGGTGAGCACAAAGATTTGTAGATCTTCGCAGAAAAGAGGAAAGAAGGACAGTGAGAAGAAAGTGGTGAGAGTAAGTGAGCCTGAAAAAGACACTTGCGTCAAGAAATACCAGGAGCGATTGAGTAAATGAAACAAGGAGAGTGGGTGAGAAATGGGGGGCTTTTAGGGAAGCAGTGCTGGCATGTGTGAGAGATGCATGTGGCATGTGAAAGGTGGGAGATGGGCAATCAGAAAGGTTAGTGAGTAGTGAGATGAAGTAAAGTTGACAGTGAAAGAAAAAGAGAGTCATTTGGATGATGGACAGGTAAGGAGTGCAAATGACTGGGGAATGTTCATGAAAAAAAAAACAGGAGGTCAAGAGGAAGGTGCAGGGGTTAAAAAGAGAGTTGGGGGTGAGAGAATACAAGTAAACTTTAGGGAGTATGAGATGTTTTGGTAGGAGGTTAATAATGTGAGAGGAACAAGAGAAGAAATAGGAACATCGGTAATGGGAGGCAAATGGGGAAGTGGTAAAAGGTAGTAACGAAATAAGAAGATGGAGTGAGTATTATGAAGAACTGTCGAATGTGTTTGATGACAGGGTGGCAGATGTAGGGTGTTTGGATCAAGGAGGTATTCAAAGTGAGAGTCATGGAGAGTGTTATGGTGAAGATAGAAGAGGTGGTGAAAGCCTTATGGATGAAGAAATGTGGCAAGGCAGCTGGAGTGGATGTTATTGCAGTTGAATTTATTAAGGAAGGGGTTGCCTGTGTTGATGATTGGTAGGTAAGGCTTTTCAGGGTATGTATGGATCATGGTGAAGTGCCTGAGGATTGGTGGAATGCATGTATTAGTGCCACTGCATAAAGGCAAAAGTTCAAACCACAGAGGTATAAGTTTGTTGTGTGTACCTAGTAAGTTGTACGGGATGGAATGAGGTGAAAGCATGTATAAAGCATCAGACTGGGGAGGAGCAGTGTAGTTTCAGAAGTGGTAAAGGATGTTTCGATCAGGTGTTTGCTTGTAAGAATGGGTGAGAAATACTTAGAAAAACAGATGGATTTGTATGTGGTATTTATGGCTTCAGAGAAATCGTATGATAGGGTTGATAGAGATGCCTTAAGATCTTAAAGTGTGGGAGGAAAGCTGACAGAAGCAGTGATAAGTGTTTATCATGGGTGTACGACATGTGTACAAGTAGGAAGAGAGGACAGTGAATGGTTCCAGGTAAAAGTTGTTTGCAGCAGGTTTGCGCAATGTCACCATGGTTGTTCAATTTGTTTATGGATAGGGAAATGAGAGAGGTAAATGCGAAAGTCCTGGAGAGAAGGGTAAGTTTGCATGAGATGAGAGGGCCTGGAAAGTGAGTCAGTTGTTTGCTGATACAGCAGTAGTAGCAGATTTGAGTGAGAAATTGCAGAAGTTGGTGACTGAGTTTGGAAGAGTGCATGTAAGGAGGAAGTTCAGAGCAAGTGTGAATAAAAGCAAGGTTATCAGGCTTAGCAGGGTTTGAATGGAGAAAAGTTGGAGGAGGTACAGTGTTTTAGATACCTGGGAGTGGACATGGCAGCGAATGGATTCATTAAAGTGGAAGTGAGTCATGGGGTGGGGGAGGGGGTGATGATCCTGAAAAATCTGAAGAATGTGTGGAAAGTGAGCATGCTATCTGGGAGGGCAAAAATTGGTATGTTTAAAGGTATAGTATTCCTAATAATATTTCATGAATGTGATGCATGAGCTAAAGGTAAGGCTGTGCAGAGGAGAGTGGATATCTTGCAAGTGAAATGTTTGAGGTCAATATGTGGTGTGAGGTAGTTTAAGTTTTTTCTAGCTGAGACAGCATGGGCAGCTGAAGCCCTATTCAAGGCCAACCCAATAACACTACATGCACATAATACCCAAGCCTGAACCAGATACCCATTTTATCGACCGACTCCTAGTGGTGGATGAACAGCTGGGTTGACCATGGACTGACTGCCGAAGCCAGGATTCAAACCTATGTGCTCACCTCTGGGCGGCCCGTGAATGCATCATGGTCAAGAATGCTAACCACTACACCATGGGAGGCTATGAAAGGATATGAGAGAGGTGTGGTATTAAAAGGTGTGCTGAAATGGGTTGGACATATGGAGATATGAAAGGAAAGGTTGACAAGGATTATATATGCATCAGAAGTGAAGGGAACAAGAAGAACTGGGAGACCAAATTGGAGATGGAAGGAATCAGTTTAAAAATCTTGAGTGATCAGGGCCTGAACATGCAGCAGGAGTGATAAAGGCATACACGGGAGGGAGTGAACTGGAATGATGCAGCATACTAGGGTCAATGTGCTGCCAACAGACTGAGCCAGGGCATGTGAAGCATCCAGGGTAAACCATGGAGAGGTCTGTGGAGCCTAGTTGTGGAGAAGAAGCTGTTGTTTCAGTGCATTATATATGGGAGGCAGGGAATGGATGTGAACAAATGCAGCCTTTCTTCATCTGTTCCTGGCGCCGACTCATTAATGTGGAAAATGGTGATTAAGCATGAAAAAATAGAGATGTTTCCAGAATCTGCTAGCATGAGGCTTCACTATTAGTGAAAAGTAACCTCGGCTAGGCTGCATCATTCCTAGTATAGTCTCATCAAAGAACTCACTCTAAGAGCAATCTTATGTTTTCCTGCAGCTGGAAGTAGTGCAGCCTTGAGATACAGGGAACTTTAGAAAGGTTGTGGGTAAAACCAGGATTCTTCCATAATTGATCCTGGAGAAGTTATAAATAAAATAAGTTGGTGATTGTGTTTGGGAAAGTGTGCGAGAAGGTAGCTGGGAGTACATGTGAATGAAAGCAAGGTTATTAGGTTTAGAAGGGCAGAGGGACAGGTTAGCTGTGGGTGTGAATTTGAATGGAGAAAATTTGTAGAAAGGGAACTGTTTCAGATCCCTGGGGATAGATTTTTGACAGTGAATGGAACCAGGGAAGAGGAAGCGAGTCCTAGGGTGGATGAGAAGGCAAAGGTTCTGGAAGCACTGAGGGATGTTCAGAAAGAGAGGTCATTTTATGTCAAAACAGTTTTACGTCATGACTCATAGAGTGGAAGAAAGCACAAGAGGTCCAGCATACCATACTGTTTATCTACATCAATCACAATGCATGGTCAGACAAGTACAATGTGAACACCACAATATTTGCACTCATAGATAACTAAAGATGCATATTCTTATGTATGTTTACAATAGGAAGCACCTGTTCATCAATCACAGAATTTTATGACCTATGGAAAACCACGTGGTGTACAGTAATATCAATCAATATACAGTAATGCACACTTTTATGAAAATTTTGTGCAGTGGTTGTGTAACAATTTCAAATAATCTGGCATAACATTCATAGGGCACTGAGGTTACAATGAATGGAAACAAACTATGTAGGTATGACCTACCATAATTACAACAGTTTTCAAGTAATTCACATACTGATAATATCTTTGTAATGCATCTATTAATGAGAAAAATGGGTTGGGGAAGAGTACGGATCATTCACAATTAGAACCAAGTCAAAACAAGTCCAGAGGGAGAAATAAGTTCATTTATCATTCACTAACCTTATGAATAACATAACACTAAGCATCAGATTATTGAGGGGGGAAAAATTTGATTGTTGCAACTGTTTTGGGTTTTTATCTGTATAAAAAGTGGAGAGGGCCATTGTTTTGTGTTTTCATCTGCATGGGGAAAAAATTAAATGCTGCCATAGTTTTGGTTTTCCAGTTAACTGAGTCAAGGATAAATGGGAGTTCACCGTATCTTGCTAGAATTGGATGCCATAACTGCAGGATGCAAAAAAACATCCAAAAATAAATTAAGACAAAGTGATAAATGTTATTCCTTATAGTGGGAGGAATTTAAATGAAACTTACTTAAGAAAAATATGCATAATGTTGCGAAGCACTGTTGTTATAAACTAATGTGGTAGTGTAAACATTCAACAAACATCAAGAGTTGCTGACAAGAGCCAAATAAATCTTTTGGATATCAGTTTTTGCAATATGCAGTTTCACTGAGAGAGATGAGAAAATTCTGAATACAAAGTGATCTCCAGTTAAGGTAATGCTGGTTAATAAAGTTTATTCTGTTGCTGACTTGTCATGACATAAGCCATAAGCCAATACAACAAAAGGATAAAACAGTTGCCTTCTTATAGCAGACAACATTCTGGTACAATGTACCAACTTTTGAAAAGATGAAATGGTATTTATAGCTAACACATAAGATTAACAAGTTGCAAACTTTTTATCAATACTATTATATATTCTCACGATGATTTTGATTTCAAAAAGTTTCTGTCAAAATGATACATGATCATATATCAGTCCTGAAAGTTAGCCAGCAATTAATTTTCAAAGTAAAATATAATCAGATGAAAAGCATACTGCATAAATTTTCATCATGCTAGTTTCTAAATGATCCAGAAAAATGAGAGCAACAACAAATGCATTGCATGTGGAGGAAAGATTTTAACACCTGGCCCTAACTTTCTTTTTATGTAGTCCTGTGGTGGTGGAGAATTTTGGTAGCAGATGTTAGGTAAAGAGCTGGAATTATTCCATAGAGAAAAGAAATCTAGTATACAACCCCCAGATGCCAGCCACCTGCTATCCTCACAATAATTTTTAGTGTGTGAATAACCAGATGTGTTTTACCTGTACAATATTTTCTATACTGTACTAATCCACATCTCTCTAATTTAACAAAAGGACTAATCCACATCTCTCTAATTTAACAAAAGGTTTGTTGATTTATTAACTCATATTCAATTAACATAAAAAACTGAACATATGTTCTAAAAGGAACAGAATCTTCAGAATATTTTGGTATTACTTGCATATCTATCTACTTGGGTGACATACATGAGTTATGAACAAACCAAGTTCATGAGCAACAACACTTTCATAGGCTCACCATCATTGCTTTGGTTAATCATAACAATGCACATATATAAATGTTCAAGTTCAAAGCAGTGAAGAGTAAATACTTCAGAGTTATCAATACAATTTCAAAATTATGACTTTTGGGCTCCCAGCCAGTGAAAAATAAAGTCCTAAAAATATTTTGAGCCTCATTAATCAACATGTTTGATACTGGAAACTGATAAATACTGACTGGCTGCACAAAAATCATTTTTGCCCTCAGAAAGATTTAATGATTCAATAATCATGACATGCTTTAAGAAAATGTAAGACGTGATTTTGAAGAACTCGAAAAGAAACATACTTTTTCAAATAAATGAAAACCCCTCATAAAAATATGCTGAATCAAGCTTTCCTAAGAGTTATAATGAGTCACATTAATACATCTAACAAAGCAGACTAAGACCACAGCCGAGCCCTTTTAAGCCTAAAGATAAAATATGTCGCACACAAATGAATCATCTCTATCATTATCCTGACAATTTGAGCTCAAAACAACTTTGGATAGCACCAAAATTATTCAATCTATGCACAGTGCAATGAACTTATACTTGCAGTGCATCTCTCTACCACCTCTAGTGTATATTTACTGATGTATTTGATCCTTCAAATGGTTTTACCTTCTGATGGTGTGAAACTCCCTTTAGCATAAATATTCTTAATGTAGAGATAGTGCAACTTCATGAAAAACCAAGATGATTATAAGTCAGCCAAACTCTAAAGATGATCTGAAATCACAAAACTTGCTATGCACACCACTAACAAAGTTACTTACATAGCTCAACTATCAAAATGAAACTAATCCACGGTGACTGGAAGGAAAGAGCAAAACTACAAAAATATCTTACCATTCTCATGAGCCACTTTCAATGAGTTTTGTTACCACATAGATGATAACAGTCAACCAAAGCAAACTGAACAAATAAGTGCAACATTCAATCAGAATCATACTTGCTTTTCATTGTACACAATAATTCTAAAAAATTACTCCAAAACATCAAATTGGATATGGTACAATGAAGAAAGAAGATTTGTCTCAGTAGCTGCCAAAATATGCAACATACTAAGCAATGCAGGATGTGACATTTGGATTCAAATATCTGTAAAATTCTGTATAGGACCTATACAGTACAAAATAATTATAAGTAATCAACTGAGAATACTTAACATTAGGATAAAAATAGAAATATTAGTGCATCATCGTTTTCTGAACTGTACCAATGAACTGACCTCAAAATTAAAAAGTAAATAAAAAAAATTAAAAATCTGACTGCTTCTGGAAATGAATTAAATATTTCACATTAAACCAATATAACTTGAGTCAAAACGAAAAAAATCAAATTAATTTCAGCATCACAGAAGCAAAAATTAATTGCAAAAAGAATGAAAAATACTATGAATTTCAATAAAAGGACAGGGTAAAACACTGATGAGGTGCATCTTGGATATACAGTGTGCAACATAAATATCAGTGTTTCAAGAAACAGAAGTGCTTTAAGTCAACACCTTAAAAAGCCTACTTCGTCTTCCAACAATTAAGTTTAGTGCTATTCTGACAACAAAAGGAAAACTACAAATAATGCAAGAATTCAAATGTCAGCAGCTTACCACTCTCTGCTCTATCCATTCATCATGATTGTAGGGAATACAGCCATCCAAGTCCTCTGTCAGCTGGTTCCTGTCTATATATTCATGTAAGTCAGCAACACAGTTACACACAACCACCTGCAGAAGATGAGACCCCATAATAAGCATGAGTTTTTAACCAAGTAAGGATTGTTGTCAAGCTATGACATTAAGCACTGGTCAACAAAATGCACAATTACTGTATATCACTGAAACTAATGTTCCTTGAATGAATGTCATAAGACTTGTTACTGGTGACAGTAAAGTCAAATTTATGAAAATCTTAAATTCAGCAGTCAAAACATGCAAGAGAAATTACTCCTTGAAATATACCAGGTCCATGAATTAACCTAAGGAAAGAAAATACATACACATACAAAATTGTATTCACATTATGTCATCTATCCCCATCACAAATTTCACCTCTTATCATGAAGTAAAGAAAGCCTGTTATGTTCCTATGAATCTTGCAAGAACTTTATTCAAAAACATTAAAATAGCTAAGGTGGTCATTTTGACAGGCAGCTCTTTTTGTTTACCCATTGTGTGCATAGGTACAACTGTAGATGACCATAACATTATGACTTCTTCTAAAAAGATACAAAATGGTACACTACTAGTTATGAGTGCATCTGAGACAAGATCTTTATACCTAAAATGGCTGATGAGGTTGAATTCTCCTTTTATTTATTTATTAATTTTGCTTTGTCACTGTCTCCTCCGTTAGCGAAGTAACGCAAGGAAACAGATGAAAGAATGGCCCAACCCGCCCACAGACACATGTATATGCATACACGTCCACACATGCAAATATACATACCTATACATCTCAACATATACATATATATACACACACAGACATATACATATATACACGTACATAATTCATAATGTCTGCCCTTATTCATTCCTGTCGGCACCCAGCCACACATGAAATAAAAAACCCCTCCCCCCTCATGTGTGCAAGGTAGCCTTTGGCCACATTCGTTCACACTCAGTCTCTAGCCGTCATGTAATAATGCACCGAAACCACAGCTCCCTTTCCACATCCAGGCCCCACACAACTTTCCATGGTTTACCCCAGACGCTTCACATGCCCTGGTTCAATCCATTGACAGCACGTCAACCCCGATATACCACATCATTCCAATTCACTCTATTCCTTGCATGGCTTTCACCCTCCTGCATGTTCAGGCCCCGATCACTCAAAATCTTTTTCACTCCATCTTTCCACCTCCAATTTAGTCTCCCACTTCTCGTTCCCTCCACCTCTGACACATATATCCTTTAGTCAATCTTTCCTCACTCATTCTCTCCATGTGACCAAACCACTTCAAAACACCCTCTTCTGCTCTCTCAACAATACTCTTTCTATTACCACACATCTCTCTTACCCTATTATTACTTACTCGATCAAACCACCTCACACCACATATTCTCCTTATCTATTATTGTCGACAAAGATGATGGAAATGAGAGTGTGAAGTTTTACAGCTTAAACAAGTAGGATACTGACGTTCTGGATCACATATCATGACTGTGCTCCATAAAAGCATGGTCTTCCAGCCAAAGTGAAGTACCAAGCAAGAGTATCACTTAACTGGACTTCAATCTGCAGTTCACTAAAGAACCCTGGGAAAAGCACTCAAACCATACCAGGACATCCAGAATCATTGTAGTGATGGCTCTAAGTGAAGACAATGGCACTAATGAAGACAATGACAGTACCCCAGTGAAATGAAAGTGATGTCACTGCCTAGTTTTTATGCACAAAGAAAATAACACACTGGACACATGGCAATAAAGAAAACAAGGACAGTACCCCAGTGAAGTCATAGTGATGTCAGCAAAGTTTTATGCACAAGGAAAATAAGACATTGGAAATCTGTCTTGTATGAAAAAAATATTACCTGGCAGTGCACTTATAAAGTTGTAAAACAATGTACCTATGTCACTTGCATCAACCACTGAGCATGGTAGGTAAGGTTTTAAAACAATGTACCTATGTCACTTGCACCAACCACCGAACATGGTAGTAATTTCTCCAAAATATCAGTGTTTTGTCAAGAATTATAAAAGTTTTTTGCTAAGAGCTTCATATTTGTTTTTGGGATTACGTTATTCTTTCTTTGTTGAATACAAACTGTTGCATGGAAAATTTCTTAATAAAAGTAATTCAGTAAATAGTGGTATGGAAATTTCAAAATGTCTTCACAGAGAAGTTTTTATAGAGACTGTTTTCTCTAAGCAACTGTCAAAATGACCACAACAGCTAATCTACGAGAATAAGGGTTACCTGTCAGCCAAATGTTCAGGGAATCTACCGTACAAAAAAATGCTGGAGAGCCTGATGTTACCATAAACCTCATGGAATTTTGATTCACCTTAGTTCTACTGATGGTTTGCTCATTCATATGGATCACACAAATATAAAAGACTAACTTGTCAAAATCATGGGTACCTAAGCTTATCATATCATCAATCATGCCAAAGGAGTTCCCACACATCTTAAGGAAGTTTGAATGGCCACTAGTCTTACTCTGAACTTAAATTCATCCCTGAAGATCTTGTTGGAAACCTCTGATATGGCTTTCTGGAAAAATCCAGCTGGTCTCAGGACATATGCAACTGTGATGAGCCCGGGAAAGAAACCCTGCAAAGAAATCATCAATGATCAAGAGAGGTTACAAAGAAACAATGATGGATGTTGCTCCAGAGAGCACAAGTAAAATTCATGAAACAAAAGTAACTTATATGTAACTGTATACTGAAGGCAAGCAAGTATGAATATGTGCAAGTGTACATATGCAATGTCTGCATATGTGTATGTATAAGTACTTATATGTTATGTTATATCCTATTTATTATACTTTGTCGCTGTCTCCTGTGTTAGCGAGGTAGTGCAAGGAAACAGATGAAACAATGGCCCAACCCACCCACATACGCATGTATATACATAAACGCACATGCATGCACATATATATACCTATACATTTCAACGTATACATACATATACATACACATATGGATACATATGGATGGGGTTGTTAGGGAGGTGAATGCAAGAGTTTTGGAAAGAGGGGCAAGTATGAAGTCTGTTGTGGATGAGAGAGCTTGGGAAGCGGAAGTGAATCATATGGTGGGGGAGGAAGCGAAAATCCTGGGAGCCTTGAAGAATGTGTGGAAGTCGAGAACATTATCTTGGAAAGCAAAAATGGGTATGTTTGAAGGAATAGTGGTTCCAACAATGTTGTATGGTTGCAAGGCGTGGGCTATGGATAGAGTTGTGCACAGGAGGGTGGATGTGCTGGAAATGTGATGTTTGAGGACATTGTGTGGTGTGAGGTGGTTTGATCGAGTAAGTAATGTAAGGGTAAGAGAGATGTGTGGAAATAAAAAGAGCATGGTTGAGAGAGCAGAAGAGGGTGTTTTGAAATGGTTTGGGCACATGGAGAGAATGAGTGAGGAAAGATTGACCAAGAGGATATATGTGTCGGAGGTGGAGGGAACGAGAAGTGGGAGACCAAATTGGAGGTGGAAAGATGGAGTGAGAAAGATTTTGAGTGATCGGGGCCTGAACATGCAGGAAGGTGAAAGGCGGGCAAGGAATAGAGTGAAGTTGATCGATGTGGTATACCGGGGTTGACGTGCTGTCAGTGGATTGAATCAGGGCATGTGAAGCGTCTGGGGTAAACCATGGAAAGTTGTGTGGGGCCTGGATGTGGAAAGGGAGCTGTGGTTTCGGGCATTATTGCATGACAGCTGGAGACTGAATGTGAACGAATGGGGTCTTTGCTATCTTTTCCTAGCGCTACCTCGCACACATGAGGGGGGAGGGGGATGGTATTCCATGTGTGGCGAGGTGGCGATGGGAATGAATAAAGGCAGACAGTGTGAATTGTGTGTATGGGTATATATGTATGTGTCTGTGTGTGTATATATATGTGTACATTGAGATGTATAGGTATGTATATTTGCGTGAGTGGACGTGTGTGTATATACATGTGTATGGGGGTGGGTTGGGCCATTTCTTTCTTCTGTTTCCTTGCGCTACCTCGCAAATACGGGAGACAGCGACAAAGCAAAATAAAATATACATAAAATACATACACAGACTTATACTTATACACACACATGTACATAATCATATTTGCTGCCTTCATCTATTCCCATCGCCACCCTGCTACACATGAAATGCCACCCCTCTCCCCCCACGCACGCGCAAAGTAGCGCTATGAAAAGACAACAAAGGCCACATTCATGCACACTCAGTCTCTAGCCGTCAGGTGTAATGCACTGAAACCACAGCTCTCTTTCCACATCCTGGCCCCAAAACACTTTCCATGGTTTACCCCAGACGCTTCACATGCCCTGGTTCAGTCCATTGACAGCACGGTGACCTCAATATACCACATCATTCCAATTCACTCTATTCCTTGCACGCCTTTCACTCTCCCGTATGTTTAGGCCCCAATTGCTCAAGATCTTTTTCACTATCCTTCCACCTCCAATTTAGTCTCCCACTAATACTGGTTCCCTCCCTCTGAAACATATATCCTCTTTGTAAATCTTTCCTCACTCATTCTCTCCATGTGACCAAACTATTTCAATACACACTCTCCTGCTCTCTCAACCACACTCATTTCATTACCACACATCTCTCTTACCCTTTCATTACTTACTTGATCAAACCACCTCACACCACACACTGTCCTCAAACAATTAATTTCTAACACATCCACCCTCCTCCGCACAACCCTATCTACAGCCCATGCCTCGCAACCATATTACATTTTTGGAACCAATATTCCTTCAAACATACCCATTTTTGCTCTCCGAGATAACGTTCTCACCTTCCACACATTCTTCAAGACTCCCAGGACTTTCGCCCCCTCCCCACCGTGCGACTCACTTCTGCTTCCATGGTTCCATTTGCTGCAATAATCCACTCCCAGATATCTAAAACATTTCACTTCCTCCAGTTTTTCTCTTTTCAAACTTACCTCCAAATTAACTTGTCCCTCAACCCTACTGAACCTAATAACTTTGCTCTAATTCACAGTTACTCTCAGCTTTCTTTTTTCCTCACACTTTACTTAACTCAGTCACCAACTTCCGCAGTTTCTCACCAGAATCAGCCACCAGCACTGTATCATCAGAAAACAACAACTGACTCACTTCCCAAGCCCTCTCATCCACAACAGACTGCATACTTAACCTTCTCTCCAAAACTCTTGCATTCACCTCCCTAACAACCCCATCCATAAACGAATTAAACAACCATGGAGACATCACACACCCCTGCCACATACCGACATTCACTAAGAACCAATGACTTTCCTCTCTTCCTACACGTACACATGCCTCACATCCTTGATAAAAACTTTTCACTGCTTCTAACAACTTGCCTCCCACACCATATATTCTTAATACCTTCCTGTGGAAGGTATTAGAAAAAAAAATTATATATATATATATATATATATATATATATATATATATATATATATATATATATATATATATATCTATTCTATTCTATCTATTTTGCTTTGTCGCTGTCTCCCGCGTTTGCGAGGTAGCGCAAGGAAACAGACGAAAGAAATGGCCCAACCCACCCCCATACACATGTATATTCATAAACGTCCACACATGCAAATATACATACCCATACATCTCAATGTACACATATATATACACACAGACATATACATATATACACATGCACACAATTCACACTGTCTGCCTTTATTCATTCCCATCGCCACCTCGCCACACCTGGAATAACATCCCCCTCCCCCCTCATGTGTGCGAGGTAGCGCTAGGAAGACAACAAACGCCGCATTCGTTCACACTCAGTCTCTAGCTGTCATGCAATAACACCTGAAACCACAGCTCCCTTTCCGCATCCAGGCCCCACACAACTTTCCATGGTTTACCCCAGACGCTTCACATGCCCTGATTCAATCCATTGACAGCACGTCGACCACGGTATACCACATCGATCTAATTCACTCTATTCCTTGCCTGCCTTTCACCCTCCTGCATGTTCAGGCCCCGATCACTCAAAATCCTTTTCACTCCATCTTTCCACCTCCAATTTGGTCTCCCACTTCTCCTCGTTCCCTCCACCTCTGACACATATATCCTCTTAGTCAATCTTTTCTCACTCATTCTCTCCATGTGCCCAAACCATTTCAAAACACCCTCTTCTGCTCTCTCAACCACGCTCTTTTTATTTCCACACATCTCTCTTACCCTTACATTACTTACTAGATCAAACAACCTCACACCACATATTGTCCTCAAACATCTCATTTCCAGCACATCCATCCTCCTGCGCACAACTCTATCCATAGCCCACGCCTCGCAACCATACAACATTGTTGGAACCACTATTCCTTCAAACATACCCATTTTTCCTTTCCGAGATAATGTTCTCAACTTCCACACATTCTTCAAGGCTCCCAGGAATTTTGCCCCCTCCCCCACCCTATGATTCACTTCTGCTTCCATGGTTCCATCCGCTGCCAGATCCACTCCCAGATATCTAAAACACTTCACTTCCTCCAGTTTTTCTCCATTCAAACTTACCTCCCAATTAACCTGACCCTCAACCCTACTGTACCTAATAACCTTGCTCTTATTCACATTTACTCTTAACTTTCTTCTTTCACACACTTTACCAAACTCAGTCACCAGCTTCTGCAGTTTCTCACATGAATCAGCCACCAGCGCTGTATCATCAGCGAACAACAACTGACTCACTTCCCATGCACTCTCATCCCCAACAGACTGCATACTTGCCCCTCTTTCCAAAACTCTTGCATTCACCTCCCTAACAACCCCATCCATATATATATATTATTTTTTTTTTTTTTTTTTTTTTTTTACTTTGTCGCTGTCTCCCGCGTTTGCGAGGTAGCGCAAGGAAACAGACGAAAGAAATGGCCCAACCCCCCCCCATACACATGTATATACATACGTCCACACACGCAAATATACATACCTACACAGCTTTCCATGGTTTACCCCAGACGCTTCACATGCCTTGATTCAATCCACTGACAGCACGTCAACCCCGGTATACCACATTGCTCCAATTCACTCTATTCCTTGCCCTCCTTTCACCCTCCTGCATGTTCAGGCCCCGATCACACAAAATCTTTTTCACTCCATCTTTCCACCTCCAATTTGGTCTCCCTCTTCTCCTCGTTCCCTCCACCTCCGACACATATATCCTCTTGGTCAATCTTTCCTCACTCATTCTCTCCATGTGCCCAAACCACTTCTAAACACCCTCTTCTGCTCTCTCAACCATGCTCTTTTTATTTCCACACATCTCTCTTACCCTTACGTTACTCACTCGATCAAACCACCTCACACCACACATTGTCCTCAAACATCTCATTTCCAGCACATCCATCCTCCTGCGCACAACTCTATCCATAGCCCATGCCTCGCAACCATACAACATTGTTGGAACCACTATTCCTTCAAACATACCCATTTTTGCTTTCCGAGATAATGTTCTCGACTTCCACACATTCTTCAAGGCCCCCAGGATTTTCGCCCCCTCCCCCACCCTATGATCCACTTCCGCTTCCATGTTTCCATCCGCTGCCAGATCCACTCCCAGATATCTAAAACACTTCACTTCCTCCAGTTTTTCTCCATTCAAACTCACCTCCCAATTGACTTGACCCTCAACCCTACTGTACCTAATAACCTTGCTCTTATTCACATTTACTCTTAACTTTCTTCTTCCACACACTTTACCAAACTCAGTCACCAGCTTCTGCAGTTTCTCACATGAATCAGCCACCATATATATATATATATAGCAATATATATATATATATTTTTTTTTTGCTTTGTCGCTGTCTCCCGCGTTTGCGAGGTAGCGCGAGGAAACAGATGAAAGAAATGGCCCAACCCACCCCCATACACATGTATATACATACGTCCACACACGCAAATATACATACCTACACAGCTTTCCATGGTTTACCCCAGACGCTTCACATGCCCTGATTCAATCCACTGACAGCACGTCAACCCCGGTATACCACATCGCTCCAATTCACTCTATTCCTTGCCCTCCTTTCACCCTCCTGCATGTTCAGGCCCCGATCACACAAAATCTTTTTCACTCCATCTTTCCACCTCCAATTTGGTCTCCCTCTTCTCCTCGTTCCCTCCACCTCCGACACATATATCCTCTTGGTCAATCTTCCCTCACTCATTCTCTCCATGTGCCCAAACCATTTCAAAAATATATATATATATATATATATATATATATATATATATATATATATATATATATATATATATATATATAGCATTGTACAAAGGCAAAGGGGATAAGAGTGAGTGCTCAAATTACAGAGGTATAAGTTTGTTGAGTATTCCTGGTAAATTATATGGGAGGGTATTGACTGAGAGGGTGAAGGCATGTACAGAGCATCAGATTCGGGAGGAGCAGTGTGGTTTCAGAAGTGGTAGAGGATGTGTGGATCAGGTGTTTGCTTTGAAGAATGTATGTGAGAAATACTTAGAAAAGCAAATGGATTTGTATGTAGCATTTATGGATCTGGAGAAGGCATATAATAGAGTTGATAGAGATGCTCTGTGGAAGGTATTAAGGATATATGGTGTGGGAAGCAAGTTGTTAGAAGCAGTGAAAAGTTTTTATCGAGGATGTAAGGCATGTGTACGTGTAGGAAGAGAGGAAAGTGATTGGTTCTCAGTGAATGTAGGTTTGCGGCAGGGGTGTGTGATGTCTCTATGGTTGTTTAATTTGTTTATGGATGGGGTTGTTAGGGAGGTGAATGCAAGAGTTTTGGAAAGAGGGGCAAGTATGCAGTCTGTTGTGGATGAGAGAGCATGGGAAGTGAGTCAGTTGTTGTTCGCTGATGATACAGCGCTGGTGGCTGATTCATGTGCGAAACTGCAGAAGCTGGTGACTGAGTTTGGTAAAGTGTGTGAAAGAAGAAAGTTAAGAGTAAATGTGAATAAGAGCAAGGTTATTAGGTACAGTAGGGTTGAGGGTCAAGTCAATTGGGAGTTAAGTTTGAATGGAGAAAAACTGGAGGTAGTAAAGTGTTTTAGATATCTGGGAGTGGATCTGGCAGTGGATGGAACCATGGAAGCGGAAGTGGATCATAGGGTGGGGGAGGGAGCGAAAATCCTGGGAGCCTTGAAGAATGTGTGGAAGTCGAGAACATTATCTCAGAAAGCAAAAATGGGTATGTTTGAAGGAATAGTGGTTCCAACAATGTTGTATGGTTGCGAGGCGTGGGCTATGGATAGAGTTGTGCGCAGGAGGATGGATGTGCTGGAAATGAGATGTTTGAGGACAATGTGTGGTGTGAGGTGGTTTGATCAAGTAAGTAACGTAAGGGTAAGAGAGATGTGTGGAAATAAAAAGAGCGTGGTTGAGAGAGCAGAAGAGGGTGTTTTGAAATGGTTTGGGCACATGGAGAGAATAAGTGAGGAAAGATTGACCAAGAGGATATATGTGTCGGAGGTGGAGGGAACGAGGAGAAGTGGGAGACCAAATTGGAGGTGGAAAGATGGAGTGAAAAAGATTTTGTGTGATCGGGGCCTGAACATGCAGGAAGGTGAAAGAAGGGCAAGGAATGGAGTGAATTGGATCAATGTGGTATACCGGGGTTGATGTGCTGTCAGTGGATTGAATCAGGGCAAGTGAAGCGTCTGGGTTAAACCATGGAAAGCTGTGTAGGTATGTATATTTGCGTGTGTGGACGTGTATGTATATACATGTGTATGGGGTTGGGTTGGGCCATTTCTTTCGTCTGTTTCCTTGCGCTACCTCGCAAACGCGGGAGACAGCAACAAAGCAAAAAAAAAATCTATATATATATATATATATATATATATATATATATATATAGGGGAGAAAGAATACTTCCCATGCATTCCTCACGTGTCATAGAAGGCGGCTAAAGGAGATGGGAGCGGGTGCCAGAAACCCTCCCCTCCTTGTATTTTAACTTTCTAAAAGGGGAAACTGAAGGAGTCACGCGAGGAGTGCTCATCCTCCTCGAAGGCTCAGATTGGGGTGTCTAAATGTGTGTGGATGTAACCAAGATGAGAAAAAAGGAGAGATAGGTAGTATGTTTGAGGAAAGGAACCTGGATGTTTTGGCTCTGAGTGAAACGAAGCTCAAGGGTAAAGGAGAAGAGTGGTTTGGGAATGTCTTGGGAGTAAAGTCAGGGTTTAGTGACAGGACAAGAGCAAGGGAAGGAGTAGCACTACTCCTGAAACAGGAGTTGTGGGAGTATGTGACCGAGTGTAAGAGAGTAAATTCTAGATTGATATGGGTAAAACTGAAAGTTGATGGAGAGAGATGGGTGATTATTGGTGCATATGCACCTGGGCATGAGAAGAAAGTTCATGAGAGGCAAGTGTTTTGGGAGCAGCTGAAAGAGAGTGTTAGTGGTTTTGATGCACAAGACCGGGTTATAGTGATGGGTGATTTGAATGCAAAGGTGAGTAATGTGGCAGTTGAGGGAATAATTGGTATACATGGGGTGTTCAGTGTTGTAAATGGAAATGGTGAAGAGCTTGTAGATTTGTGTGCTGAGAAAGGACTGGTGATTGGGAATACCTGGTTTAAAAAGCGAGATATACATAAGTATACGTATGTAAGTAGGAGAGATGGCCAGAGAGCGCTACTGGATTATGCGTTAATTGATAGGCGCGCGAAACAGAGACTTTTGGATGTTAATGTGCTGAGAGGTGCAACTGGAGGGATGTCTGATCATTATCTTGTGGAGGCGAAGGTGAAGATTTGTAGGGGTTTTCAGAGAAGAAGAGAGAATGTTGGGGTGAAGAGGGTGGTGAGAGTAAGTGAGCTTGGGAAGGAGACTTGTGTGAGGAAGTACCAGGAGAGACTGAGTACAGAATGGAAAAAGGTGAGAACAAAGGAGGTAAGGGGACTGGGGGAGGAATGGGATGTATTTAGGGAAGCAGTGATGGCTTGCGCAAAAGATGCTTGTGGCATGAGAAGCGTGGAAGGTGGGTTGATTAGAGAGGGTAGCGAGTGGTGGGATGAAGAAGTAAGATTATTAGTGAAAGAGAAGAGAGAGACATTTGGACGATTTTTGCAGGGAAAAAATGCAAATGAGTGGGAGATGTATAAAAGAAAGAGGCAGGAGGTCAAGAGAAAGGTGCAAGAGGTGAAAAAGAGGGCAAATGAGAGTTGGGGTGAGAGAATATCATTAAATTTTAGGGAGAAAAAAAAAAGATGTTTTGGAAGGACGTAAATAAAGTGCGTAAGACAAGGGAGCAAATGGGAACTTCAGTGAAGGGAGCTAATGGGGAGGTGATAACAAGTAGTGGTGATGTGAGAAGGAGATGGAGTGAATATTTTGAAGGTTTGTTGAATGTGTTTGATGGTAGAGTGGCAGATATAGGGTGTTTTGGTCAAGGTGGTGTGCAAAGTGAGAGGGTTAGGGAAAATGATTTGGTAAACAGAGAAGAGGTACTAAAAGCTTTGCGGAAGATGAAAGCTGGCAAGGCAGTAGGTTTGGATGGTATTGCAGTGGAATTCATTAAAAAAGGGGGTGACTGTATTGTTGACTGGTTGGTAAGGTTATTTAATGTATGTATGATTCATGGTGAGGTGCCTGAGGATTGGCGGAATGCTTGCATAGTGCCATTGTACAAAGGCAAAGGGGATAAGAGTGAGTGCTCAAATTACAGAGGTATATGTTTGCTGAGTATTCCTGGGAAATTATATGGGAGGGTATTGATTGAGAGGGTGCAGGCATGTACAGAGCATCAGACTGGGGAAGAGCAGTGTGGTTTCAGAAGTGGTAGAGGATGAGTGGATCAGGTGTTTGCTTTGAAGAATGTGTGAGAAATACTCAGAAAAGCAAATGGATTTGTATGTAGCATTTATGGATCTGGAGAAGGCATATGATAGAGTTGATAGATATGCTCTGTGGAAGGTATTAAGAATACATGGTGTGGGAAGCAAGTTGTTAGAAGCAGTGAAAAGTTTTTATCGAGGATGTAAGGCATGTGTATGTGTAGGAAGAGAGGAAAGTGATTGGTTCTCAGTGAATGTAGGGTTGCGGCAGGAGTGTGTAATGTCTCCATGGTTGTTTAATTTGTTTATGGATGGGGTTGTTAGGGAGGTGAATGCAAGAGTTTTGGAAAGAGGGGCAAGTTTGCAGTCTGTTGTGGATGAGAGAGCTTGGGAAAGAAGTCAGTTGTTGTTCGCTGATGATACAGCACTGGTGGCTGATTCATGTGAGAAACTGCAGAAGCTGGTGACTGAGTTTGGTAAAGTGTGTGAAAGAAGAAAGTTAAGAGTAAACGTAAACAAGAGCAAGGTTATTAGGTACAGTAGGGTTGAGGGTCAAGTCAATTGGGGGGTAAGTTTGAGTGGAGAAAAACTGGAGGAAGTAAAGTGTTTTAGATATCTAGGAGTGGATCTGGCAGCGGATGGAACCATGGAAGCGGAAGTGAATCATACAGTGGGGGGGGGGGCGAAAATCCTGGGAGCCTTGAAGAATGTGTGGAAGTCGAGAACGTTATCTCGGAAAGCAAAAATGGGTATGTTTGAAGGAATAGTGGTTCCAACAATGTTGTATGGTTGCGAGGCGTGGGCTATGGATAGAGTTGTGCGCAGGAGGATGGATGTGCTGGAAATGAGATGTTTGAGGACAATGTGTGGTGTGAGGTGGTTTGATCGAGTGAGTAACGTAAGGGTAAGAGAGATGTGTGGAAATAAAAAGAGCGTGGTTGAGAGAGCAGAAGAGGGTGTTTTGAAGTGGTTTGGGCACATGGAGAGGATGAGTGAGGAAAGATTGACCAAGAGGATATATGTGTCGGAGGTGGAGGGAGCAAGGAGAAGAGGGAGACCAAATTGGAGGTGGAAAGATGGAGTGAAAAAGATTTTGTGTGATCGGGGCCTGAACATGCAGGAGGGTGAAAGGAGGGCAAGGAATAGAGTGAATTGGAGCGATGTGGTATACCGGGGTTGACGTGCTGTCAGTGGATTGAATCAAGGCATGTGAAGCGTCTGGGGTAAACCATGGAAAGCTGTGTAGGTATGTATATTTGCGTGTGTGGACGTGTATGTATATACATGTGTATGGGGGTGGGTTGGGCCATTTCTTTCGTCTGTTTCCTTGCGCTACCTCGCAAACGCGGGAGACAGCAACAAAGCAAAAAAAAAATATATATATATATATATATATATATATATATATATATATATAGGGGAGAAAGAATACTTCCCATGCATTCCTCACGTGTCATAGAAGGCGGCTAAAGGAGATGGGAGCGGGTGCCAGAAACCCTCCCCTCCTTGTATTTTAACTTTCTAAAAGGGGAAACTGAAGGAGTCACGCGAGGAGTGCTCATCCTCCTCGAAGGCTCAGATTGGGGTGTCTAAATGTGTGTGGATGTAACCAAGATGAGAAAAAAGGAGAGATAGGTAGTATGTTTGAGGAAAGGAACCTGGATGTTTTGGCTCTGAGTGAAACGAAGCTCAAGGGTAAAGGAGAAGAGTGGTTTGGGAATGTCTTGGGAGTAAAGTCAGGGTTTAGTGACAGGACAAGAGCAAGGGAAGGAGTAGCACTACTCCTGAAACAGGAGTTGTGGGAGTATGTGACCGAGTGTAAGAGAGTAAATTCTAGATTGATATGGGTAAAACTGAAAGTTGATGGAGAGAGATGGGTGATTATTGGTGCATATGCACCTGGGCATGAGAAGAAAGTTCATGAGAGGCAAGTGTTTTGGGAGCAGCTGAAAGAGAGTGTTAGTGGTTTTGATGCACAAGACCGGGTTATAGTGATGGGTGATTTGAATGCAAAGGTGAGTAATGTGGCAGTTGAGGGAATAATTGGTATACATGGGGTGTTCAGTGTTGTAAATGGAAATGGTGAAGAGCTTGTAGATTTGTGTGCTGAGAAAGGACTGGTGATTGGGAATACCTGGTTTAAAAAGCGAGATATACATAAGTATACGTATGTAAGTAGGAGAGATGGCCAGAGAGCGCTACTGGATTATGCGTTAATTGATAGGCGCGCGAAACAGAGACTTTTGGATGTTAATGTGCTGAGAGGTGCAACTGGAGGGATGTCTGATCATTATCTTGTGGAGGCGAAGGTGAAGATTTGTAGGGGTTTTCAGAGAAGAAGAGAGAATGTTGGGGTGAAGAGGGTGGTGAGAGTAAGTGAGCTTGGGAAGGAGACTTGTGTGAGGAAGTACCAGGAGAGACTGAGTACAGAATGGAAAAAGGTGAGAACAAAGGAGGTAAGGGGACTGGGGGAGGAATGGGATGTATTTAGGGAAGCAGTGATGGCTTGCGCAAAAGATGCTTGTGGCATGAGAAGCGTGGAAGGTGGGTTGATTAGAGAGGGTAGCGAGTGGTGGGATGAAGAAGTAAGATTATTAGTGAAAGAGAAGAGAGAGACATTTGGACGATTTTTGCAGGGAAAAAATGCAAATGAGTGGGAGATGTATAAAAGAAAGAGGCAGGAGGTCAAGAGAAAGGTGCAAGAGGTGAAAAAGAGGGCAAATGAGAGTTGGGGTGAGAGAATATCATTAAATTTTAGGGAGAAAAAAAAAAGATGTTTTGGAAGGACGTAAATAAAGTGCGTAAGACAAGGGAGCAAATGGGAACTTCAGTGAAGGGAGCTAATGGGGAGGTGATAACAAGTAGTGGTGATGTGAGAAGGAGATGGAGTGAATATTTTGAAGGTTTGTTGAATGTGTTTGATGGTAGAGTGGCAGATATAGGGTGTTTTGGTCAAGGTGGTGTGCAAAGTGAGAGGGTTAGGGAAAATGATTTGGTAAACAGAGAAGAGGTACTAAAAGCTTTGCGGAAGATGAAAGCTGGCAAGGCAGTAGGTTTGGATGGTATTGCAGTGGAATTCATTAAAAAAGGGGGTGACTGTATTGTTGACTGGTTGGTAAGGTTATTTAATGTATGTATGATTCATGGTGAGGTGCCTGAGGATTGGCGGAATGCTTGCATAGTGCCATTGTACAAAGGCAAAGGGGATAAGAGTGAGTGCTCAAATTACAGAGGTATATGTTTGCTGAGTATTCCTGGGAAATTATATGGGAGGGTATTGATTGAGAGGGTGCAGGCATGTACAGAGCATCAGACTGGGGAAGAGCAGTGTGGTTTCAGAAGTGGTAGAGGATGAGTGGATCAGGTGTTTGCTTTGAAGAATGTGTGAGAAATACTCAGAAAAGCAAATGGATTTGTATGTAGCATTTATGGATCTGGAGAAGGCATATGATAGAGTTGATAGATATGCTCTGTGGAAGGTATTAAGAATACATGGTGTGGGAAGCAAGTTGTTAGAAGCAGTGAAAAGTTTTTATCGAGGATGTAAGGCATGTGTATGTGTAGGAAGAGAGGAAAGTGATTGGTTCTCAGTGAATGTAGGGTTGCGGCAGGAGTGTGTAATGTCTCCATGGTTGTTTAATTTGTTTATGGATGGGGTTGTTAGGGAGGTGAATGCAAGAGTTTTGGAAAGAGGGGCAAGTTTGCAGTCTGTTGTGGATGAGAGAGCTTGGGAAAGAAGTCAGTTGTTGTTCGCTGATGATACAGCACTGGTGGCTGATTCATGTGAGAAACTGCAGAAGCTGGTGACTGAGTTTGGTAAAGTGTGTGAAAGAAGAAAGTTAAGAGTAAAGGTAAACAAGAGCAAGGTTATTAGGTACAGTAGGGTTGAGGGTCAAGTCAATTGGGGGGTAAGTTTGAGTGGAGAAAAACTGGAGGAAGTAAAGTGTTTTAGATATCTAGGAGTGGATCTGGCAGCGGATGGAACCATGGAAGCGGAAGTGAATCATACAGTGGGGGGGGGGCGAAAATCCTGGGAGCCTTGAAGAATGTGTGGAAGTCGAGAACGTTATCTCGGAAAGCAAAAATGGGTATGTTTGAAGGAATAGTGGTTCCAACAATGTTGTATGGTTGCGAGGCGTGGGCTATGGATAGAGTTGTGCGCAGGAGGATGGATGTGCTGGAAATGAGATGTTTGAGGACAATGTGTGGTGTGAGGTGGTTTGATCGAGTGAGTAACGTAAGGGTAAGAGAGATGTGTGGAAATAAAAAGAGCGTGGTTGAGAGAGCAGAAGAGGGTGTTTTGAAGTGGTTTGGGCACATGGAGAGGATGAGTGAGGAAAGATTGACCAAGAGGATATATGTGTCGGAGGTGGAGGGAGCAAGGAGAAGAGGGAGACCAAATTGGAGGTGGAAAGATGGAGTGAAAAAGATTTTGTGTGATCGGGGCCTGAACATGCAGGAGGGTGAAAGGAGGGCAAGGAATAGAGTGAATTGGAGCGATGTGGTATACCGGGGTTGACGTGCTGTCAGTGGATTGAATCAAGGCATGTGAAGCGTCTGGGGTAAACCATGGAAAGCTGTGTAGGTATGTATATTTGCGTGTGTGGATGTATGTTTATACATGTGTATGGGGGGGGTTGGGCCATTTCTTTCGTGTGTTTCCTTGCGCTACCTCGCAAACGCGGGAGACAGCGACAAAGTATAAAAAAAAAAAAAAAAGATTTGAATTCAATTCAAAAAGTACTATAAAGTCCACCTATTTCAGTTCAGGGGACAGAAAAAGTTTATTTTATTGACAGTGTTATGAATGTGAATAGTAACTTTGGATTTCTTTCCATGTTCTGTATAACTTTCTCTTCATTCATCTTTTGTTCCCTTGAATGACATTAAGTTATTTCTACATCTACATTCTTCATTTTCTCATCCCATTCCTTTATTTGTTATCCCTTTCTTGTTTTTCCATGCCGTTCTTCTATTCATTCACAGGTTTCTGACCCTAGCATTTTCCATTCTGTACTGGGTTTCGTTTTCTTTGGTAACTACTCAATGATTATATTGCCAACTCTCTTTAATATATTTTTGTTGTTTGTAACTAGGTTACTGTCTGTGAAGATCTCATTCCAATGTCTTTAGAGATTACTGTCTCTAAATCTCACTCCAATTTTTGTTCAAAATTCTCTCTATCTTTTTCCAATATAATTTGTTATATTGAAAATTAATAGGATTCACCCTTTGTTTGATATCATGGTTACATTCATTCATTTTCAATATATATATGCTGGAGAGAGAGAGAGAGAGAGAGAGAGAGAGAGAGAGAGAGAGAGAGAGAGAGAGAGAGAGAGAGAGAGAGAGAGAGTGTGTGTGTGTGTGTGTGTGTGTGTGTGTGTGTGTGTGTGTGTGTGTGTGTGTGCATGCGTGCGTGCGTGTGTGTGTGTGTGTGTGTGTGTGTGTGTGTGTGTGTGTGTGTGTGTGTGTGTACCCACCAACTTATAGTAACTACAATGAGATTTAACCAGAATGGCAGGGCAAAGCATGAAGTGCTCACAGCACATATATGTACATGCACTTACATATACATGCATGTACACATAAATACATACATACATGAATATAAACACCTAACTGAAAATAAGAAATGGGGATCTATGAGAATGTGGTAGGAGTTGACACTGTGTATAATCTTATGCCAAAGCTGCAAATCAGGAAAATTTACAAAGAGACAAACTTCTTGCTGGCATGTATGAGAATCTTATTCATGTATATAGATGAAATGTTTGGCATGCTAATCACAAGACATATTAAAACCAAAGCTGGATTATGGCTCTTTGATGTGGCCACCACATCAAAAACACCACGATCTGAGTGAGAGGGTCCACAGACGGGCAACTTGGATGGGACCTGGATTAATAAACAGAACTTCAATGAAAAGGCTAAGGGTTACAACTCTGTCAACAATTAAAGAAAGAAGAGAAGAGAGGACAGAGGGGACCCGATTACAGACTCAAAGTTTCTAAACTGTTTGGATGATGTTAACATAAAAAGTTTTTCATGAATTGCAGTATATGGGTAACCAGAGGCCACAAGATGCTTTGCTTTTGTGTATGGGTTCTGAATGGCTGAAATAAATCAAACAAAAAAATCTAAAATGTCAACAGTTTATCAAGAGGCTACTTGGTGGTATAAAGTATACATGTTGTACAAATAGGTCATACAAATTAAGCAGAACAGGAATGTAAATACATATTTACACATTGGCATACAAACATACACACAAACAACACACTAACTTTTCTTTTTCACTCTCTTACCGAGATCTTGAGCAGGACAGTCTTGACAGAGTTCCACTTATCATTCCGTCTGTCAATAACCAAGACAAAGCCCAAGTCCGCATCCTGGAGTCTGCAAAATTAAGTGAGGTCACATTAAAGATGAATCTTTGACATGATACATGTTGAAACTGTTTCATGTTACAAGCATTTTAGGCAACATCATGCAGCTAATTTGATATGGACTCAGTGAAGCTACTTCTCCTTTGTGCTATCAGATCTCCAACTATCTCTAACATCCTTTCCATTATAAGGAGGGAGTCTGTGCCTACTGTAGTACAAAAACACATATTTTTGCCTAGTGGATCTTGTCTTCTAACATCAGTGCCATCTACCTCAAAATCTCTCTCATCTAGATAAGTCTTATTTATCAAGCAAGATTTGCAATGAGTGCTTCATGCTAGCCCTGCCATTGTGGCTAAATCTCATAGTAAGTAGGTACCATCTATAAACCTGCTTTTGTAATTCATTTCTTCTTCTCTCTCTCTCTCTCTCCTCCAACCCCTCCACTCAATTCCCAACTATGTACAGCTCTTCAATTACTTTATTCCTTGCCACAAAGGTCTGCTCTCCTCACATCCAAACAATGAGATCCTCTAAGAAGGGGAATTCAATGTACACCACAAGGATTGATTAGGCTCTACCCACTCTAACCTAGATAATCATGGTGGAGGTGAAACCTTTCCTTTTTCTATCGTTAACAATCTGGAACAAATAATTATACATCATCCACAAGTTTCCAATAATCATAATCACTCTTCTAACACACTATCTAATTTTTCACCTCTGAATCCTCCCATCAATGAATAATTAAACATTTCTGCTCCCATAGGGTCTTCTGACCACGAACTCATCTCTGTTACTTCTAATTTGGCATACCCACACTCCATGTCTCCCTTACAATGCCAACTTAGCACTTTGGAAGAGTTCAGCAGTCATCTCAGCAGTTTCTATACTGCCTTTCCCTGGGATGGGTATGGCTTCTCTGGCCAGAATGCCTTGTGCTGCACTGAATGCACAGCAATCATCATCTTAGGACAAAGTTCACCAGTTATGGAGGCTCTTTTGCTGTGGCCACCCCTTTGAGGGAGTTCCTGAAGGGAATGGGTACCACAAATGTAGATAAACAGATAGGTTGAGGTCCTACAACCTATCATCTATCAAATGTTTTCCCTTAAAATGCCAACTTAGCACTTTGGAAAAGTTTAGCAGTCATCTCAGCAGTTTCTATAATGCCTTTCACTGGGATGGGTATGGCTTCTCTGGCCAGAATGCCCTGTGCTGCACTGAATGCACAACAATTATCATCTTAGTTAGGACAATGTTCACCAGTTATGGAGGCTCTTTTGTTGTGGCCACACCTTTGAGAAAGTTCCTGAAGGGAATGGATACCACAGATGTAGATAAATAGATAGGCTGAGGTCCTATAACCTATCATCTATCAGATGCTTTCCCTGCAATCATGGTTTGATTGTTCCTGTTCTGAAGCTTGTCACATAAGGGATGGTGCACACTGGGCCATGTACACCTCATCCCTTCCCCTGTAATCAAATACACTTTTATTCCTGTTCATAATCACTTCATATCATTCTTTGCAAAATCATTCACACCTTCATAAAAAGTGTGTTGATTTGATTTATTTTTCAACTAACAAATATTTTTAGTCCTTAATCAAAAACATTTCAAACAAATCATGTAATTCAAACTTTCCAATTCTCTTCCAACCTGATCAATATAGCTAACTGCCCAGCTGATAAAGCCACTCTTTTTATAAACTCATTTTCCTGTGACTCAACTTTGAAGAACTCTGTTTCTTAACCTGAGCTGCTATCTCCTCTCACTCAACCAAGACTCTCTTCTATATTCTCCTCACACAAAGTTTTACAAGTATTCTCCCAGCCCCAGGTGGACAAAGGTATATGGTCCAGATAGCATACCTACTAAAGTTCTAAGGCAGTGTACCTCTGAGTTGGCTCAACTCCCTGCAGGCCTTTGTCAAAAAAAAAAATCCTGCTTGAAAGCTTGTCCTGGTGCAAATCATTTTTAAGAAAATAGACCACTCAAGCCACTCCAAATATTGCCCTACCAGTCTCACTTATGCGATCTCCAAAGTTGAAAAGATGTGGAATGACTTCAAGAATATGTTACCTCCCCTTGAAGAAATTATCCTGAGAATGATGAAAAAGAGCTGTGAATGGGAGGAGCAAGGGTGACAAATAAAGAAATAAATAATTCAAACATAAAAGAAGGGCTAACTAGGTATCTACATCAAGTGGCATATACCAGGACCATGATATGTACATTTCACTACTAATTTAAGTTGTTACATATATCAGGTCAAGTGGCACATATCAGGACCACAAAATTTACATAAGATTACAAGGAGAGCATATAAAGATAATCAGCATCAATACAAAACTATGAGAAAAGAATTTCTCACTGTGAAAAGTAAACCTAAGGAATTCTTTGAATACTGGGTATGTTAGAAAAAAAAAAGGATACTACTGGCTCAACATTAAATGACAGTGGCATATCAACAGGAGACGACAGAGAAATAGTTACCATTACTAACAAGCATTCTGACTTTTTATCAACGAAATGTCAGCTGACCATCTCCTCTACTCATCCATCCGTTCTTATGTATGTCACTCTTTTCAAACCAGGTATTCCCAATCAGTTCCTTTTTTCAGCACACAGTTTTATTATCCGTTCACCATTTCTGCTTACCTTACTGAATGCCGTATGTCCCTGAGTTATACCCTCAACTGCCACATTACTTGCTTTCACATATAAATTGCCCATCACTGATACCTGATCTCTCACATCAAACCTGCTGACACACTCACTCAGCTGCTCTTGAAATACTTGCCTATCTTCATTTTTCATCTTGTGGCCAGGTGCATAAGCACTAATAATCACCCCTCTCTCATACTCCACTTTCATTTTTATCCATGTCAGTCTGAAGCTCACTTCCTTACATGCTTTCACTTACTCCTACAAGTCCTCCTTCAGCAGAAGTACTAACCCTTCATTAGCTCTCACCTTCAATTCACCAACTTTACTCCATGACATTCCTAAACCATTCTTCCCCCTTACCCTTGAGCTTTGTTTCACTCAGAGCCAGAATATCAGGGTTCCTTTCCTAAAACACTTTACCCAATTCTCTTTTCTCCTTTTGGTTGTATCTACACACATTTTGGCACCCCCTGCCTGAGCCTTCAAGAAGGATGTGACCTCCAGGCTTCTGTTCCAACTTTTAGAAATTGTTAAAGGAGTGGGCTTGCACACCCCTCACCGTCCCCATTACCACCCATCTTTGTCATCCTCTACAAAATGAAGGGTACAACATGGGGATTATTTTTTTCCTAACTAGAAAATCACTGAAGGTATCCACAACTGAGACACATCGAAGGGTGCTGGGCAGAGAAATACTCGCGACATTCGAAGTCTACAACTCTACGTATAGTTTGCTGCAGTGGCTGAGTTAGTCCAGTTACACTAAAACATTTTTCTTTTTTTTTTCTTTGTCGCTGTCTCCCGCGTTTGCGAGGTAGCGCAAGGAAACAGACAAAAGAAATGGCCCAACCCACCCCCATACTCATCTATATACATACACGTCCACACACGCAAATATACATACCTATTCATCTCAATGTACACATATATATACACACATAGACATATACATATATACACACGTACATAATTCATACTGTCCGCCTTTATTTATTCCCATCGCCACCCATGGAATAACATCCCACCCCCCCTCATGTGTGCGAGGTAGCGCTAGGAAAAGACAACCAAGGCCCCATTCATTCACACTCAGTCTCTAGCTGTCATGTAATAATGCACCAAAACCACAGCTCCCTTTCCATATCCAGGCCCCACACAACTTTCCATGGTTTACCCCAGACGCTTCACATGCCCTGATTCAATCCAATGATATCACGTCGACCCCGGTATATCACATCGTTCCAATTCACTCTATTCCTAGCCCGCCTTTCACCCTCCTGCATGTTCAGGCCCCGATCACTCAAAATCTTTTTCACTCCATCTTTCCACCTCCAATTTGGTCTCCCTCTTCTCCTCATTCCCTCCACCTCCGACACATATATCCTCTTGGTCAATCTTTCCTCACTCATTCTCTCAATGAGACCAAACCATTTCAAAACACCCTCTTCTGCTCTCTCAACCACGCTCTTTTTATTTCCACACATCTCTCTTACCCTTACATTACTTACTCGATCAAACCACCTCACACCACATATTGTCCTTAAACATCTCATTTCCAGCACATCCACCTTCCTGTGCACAACTCTATCCATAGCCCACGCCTCACAACCATACAACATTGTTGGAACCACTATTCCTTCAAACATACCTATTTTTGCTTTCCGAGATAATGTTCTCGACTTCCACACATTCTTCAAGGCTCCCAGCAATTTCACCCCCTCCCCCACCTTATGATTCACTTCCGCTTCCATGGTTCCATCCGCTGCCAGATCCACTCCCAGATATCTATAACACTTTACTTTCTCCAGTTTTTCTCCATTCAAACTTACCTCCCAATTGACTTGACCCTCAACCCTACTGTACCTAATAACCTTGCTCTTATTCACATTTACTCTTAACTTTCTTCTTTCACACACTTTACCAAACTCAGCCACCAGCTTCTGCAGTTTCTCACATGAATCAGCCACCAGCGCTGTATCATCAGCGAACAACAACTGACTCACTTACCAAGCTCTCTCATCCACAACAGACTGCATACTTGCCCCTCTTTCCAAAACTCTTGCATTCACCTCCCTAACAACCCCATCCATAAACAAATTAAACAACCATGGAGACATCACACACCCCTGCTGCAAACCTACATTCAATGAGAACCAATCACTTTCCTCTCTTCCTACACGTACACATGCCTTACATCCTCGATAAAATCTTTTCACTGCTTCTAACAACTTGCCTCCCACCCCATATATTCTTAAAACCTTCCACAGAGCATCTCTATCAACTCTATCATATGCCTTCTCCAGATCCATATATGCTACATACAAATCCATTTGTTTTTCTAAGTATTTCTCACATGCATTCTTCAAAGCAAACACCTGATCCACACATCCTCTACCACTTCTGAAACAACACTGCTCTTCCCCAGTCTGATGCTCTGTACATGCCTTCACCCTCTCAATCAATACCCTCCCATATAATTTACCAGGAATACTCAACAAACTTATACCTCTGTAATTTGAGCACTCACTCTTATCCCCTTTGCCTTTGTACAATGGCACTATGCAAGCATTCCACCAATCCTCAGGCACCTCACCATGAATCATACATACATTAAATAACCTTACCAACCAGTCAACAATACAGTCACCCCCTTTTTTAATAAATTCCACTGCAATTCCATCCAAACCTGCTGCCTTGCCAGCTTTCATCTTCCGCAAAGCTTTTACTACCTCTTCTCTGTTTACCAAATCATCCTCCCTAACCCTCTCACTTTGCACACCACCTTGACCAAAACACCCTATATCTGCCACTCTATCATCAAACACATTCAACAAACCTTCAAAATACTCCATCTCCTTCTCACACCACCACTACTTGTTATCACCTCCCCATTAGCCCCCTTCACAGAAGTTCCCATTTGCTCCCTTGTCTTACGCACTTTATTTACCTCCTTCCAGAACATCTTTTTATTTTCCCTAAAATTTAATGATACTCTCTCACCCTAACTCTCATTTGCCCTCTTTTTCACCTCTTGCACCTTTCTCTTGACCTCCTGTCTCTTTCTTTTATACATCTCCCACTCACTTGCATTTTTTCCCTGCATAAATCGTCCAAATGCCTCTCTCTTCTCTTTCACTAATAATCTTACTTCTTCACCCCACCACTCACTACCCTTTCTAATCTGCCCACCTCCCACGCTTCTCATGCCACAAGCATCTTTTGCACAAGCCATCACTGCTTCCCTAAATACATCCCATTCCTCCCCCACTCCCCTTACCTCCTTTGTTCTCACCTTTTTCCATTCTGTACTCAGTCTCTCCTGGTACTTCCTCACACAAGTCTCCTTCCCAAGCTCACTTACTCTCACCACCCTCTTCACCCCAACATTCTCTCTTCTTTTCTGAAAACCCCTACAAATCTTCACCTTCGCCTCCACAAGATAATGATCAGACATCCCTCCAGTTGCACCTCTCAGCGCATTAACATCCAAAAGTCTCTCTTTCGTGCACCTGTCAATTAACACGTAATCCAATAACGCTCTCTGGCCATCTCTCTTACTTACATACGTATACTTATGTATATCTCGCTTTTTAAACAGGTATTCCCAATCACCAGTCCTTTTTCAGCGTATAAATCTACAAGCTCTTCACCATTTCCATTTACAACACTGAACACCCCATGTATACCAATTATTCCCTCAACTGCCACATTACTCACCTTTGCATTCAAATCACCCATCACTATAACCCGGTCTTGTGCATCAAAACCCCTAACACACTCATTCAGCTGCTCCCAAAACACTTGCCTAAAACATATCATCCTGAATCTCTGGAACATCTACACTAAGACATATCATACTGAATCTCTGAAAAATCAAGTGATGGTTAAGAAATGAAGAAAAACAAAGTTTTCTATTCACTTGAGTGCCAGGGCCAGTTAGCTGTAGAAAAATTTTCAAACATCTCGAAGTGTTGCCACAGGAAGAAAAAATCTACTGGGTCTTCAAAGTAAAGTGCAGGAAAAGAACTGGGAAAAGTGTGAAGTGATATTGTATCTTTTAAGATAAAGTTGTTTTTAGAGAAACAATGAAAAAACTTAGTACACTAAAGCAGTTGGCAACACTCTACTGGTAATTTTCAGTAATCATAAACTTGATGCCATCAGGAAATAGGTATGATGAATTAACTGTTGTTTAAAATACCCATTGGGAAGAAGTGTGAAGTGATCATAAATGGAGAGAACTGACTGATAATGGTTCACAACAAGGCCTAGGACTTCAGGAGATATACAGAGAGCAATATATATATATTTTTTCATACATATTCGCCATTTCCCGCATTTGTGAGGAGGCGTTATGAACAGAGGACTGAGCCTTACAGGGAATATCCTCTCTTGGCCCCCTTCTCTGTTCCTTCTTCTGGAAAACTAAAAAACAGGAGGGGAGGATTTCTAGCCCCCGCTCCCTCCTCTTTTAGTTGCCTTCTACTTGATCGACGTGCTGTCAATGGACTGACCATGGCATGTGAAACATCTGAGGTAAACCATGGAAAGGTCTGCGGGACCTGGATGTGGATAGGGAGTTGTGATTTCAGTGCATTACACATGACAGCTGAAGACTGAGTGTGAACAAATGTGGCCTTTGTTGTCTTTTCCTAGCGCTACCTCGCAGGTGCCCAGGAAGGGGGGTGATATATCATGTGTGGCAGGGTGGCAATGGGAATGAAAAGAGGCAGCAAAGGCAGCAAGTATGAATTATGTACATGTATATATATGTATATGTCTGTGTATGTATATATATGTATATGTTGAAATGTATAGATATTCATATGTGCGTGTGTGGATGTGTATGTATATACATGTGTATGTGGGTGGGTTGGGCCATTTTTTTGTCTGTTTCCTTGTGCTACCTCGCTAACACGGGAGACAGCGACAAAGTATAATAAAAAAGAATAATAAAAATATATACATATATAAGTGGATGGGCCACTCTTCGTCTGCTTCCTGGCACTACCTTGCTGATGTGGGAAACAGCAACTAGGTATAATATAATGAATAAAATATACTTGATCGCAGTTTACCACTTCAGTGAGGTGGCGCCAGGAAATAAGAAGGACGACCAATTCACTCATATACACATATATACATAAACGCCCATACATGTATGAATACACACACATACCTATCAACATATACAAACATATACACAGACATATATATATATACCCATGTACATATTCATACTTCCTTACCTTCAATCCATTCCCAGCACCACCATGCCCCACAGCAAACAGCATTGCTGCTCACTGCTTCAGCAAGGTAGCGCCAGGAATACAGACAAAAAGCCCACATTCATTCACACTCAGTCTCTAGCTGTCATGTGTAATGCACCGAAACCACAGCTCCCTTTCCACGTCCAGGCCCCACAGGCCTTTCTATGGTTTACCTCAAACGCTTCACATGCCCTGGTTCAGTCCAATGACAGCACGTCCACCCCGGTATACCACATCATTCCAATTGACTCTATTCCTTGCATGCCTCTCAATTTCCTGGATGTTCAGGCCCCGATTGCTCAAAATCTTTTTTACTCCATCCTTCTACCTCCAATTTGGTCTCCCACTTCTCCTTCTTCCCTCCACTTCTGACACATATATCCTCTTCATCAATCTTTCCTCACTCATTCTCTCCATACGCCCAAACCATTTCAACACATCCTCTTCTGCTCTCTCAACCACACTCTTTTATTACCACACATCTCTCACTCTCACATTACTTACTTGATCAAACTACCTTACACCACATACTGACCTCAAACATTTCGTTTCCAACATATCCACCCCCTCCATACAACCCCATCTATAGCCCATGCCTCGCAACCATATAACATTGCTGGAACTACTATTCCTTCAAACATACCCATTTTTACTCTCTGATATAACGTTCTCTCCTTATACACATTCTTCATCGCTCCCAGAACCTTCACACCCTCCCCCATCCTGTGACTCACTCCCACTTCCATGGCACTATCCCAGATACCTAAAACAATTCACTTCCTCCAATTTTTCTCCATTCAAACTTATTATATTTTTTATTTATTTTACTTTGTCGCTCTCTCCTGCGTTAGCGAGGTAGTGCAGGGAAACAGATGAAAGAATGGCCCAACCCACCCACATACACATGTATATACATACATGTCCACACACGCAAATATACATACCTATACATTTCAACATATACATATATATACACACACAGACATATACATATATACACATGTATATAATTCATACTGTCTGCCTTTATTCATTCCCATTGCCACCCCACCACACATGAAATAACAACCCCCTCCCCCACATGTGCGCGAGGTAGCGCTAGGAAAAGACAGCAAAGGCCACATTCATTCATACTCAATCTCTAGCTCTCTGACAATGTGACCATAGTGTCATAGCACATAAAATGCCGAAGATCGGAATACCTAGAATAACTAGATTGGTATAAAACCTTTTAACAAACCATGCCATCTCCAGTGTCTCCGTAGTAAAAAGCTCAGTCCCCCAAGGAACTGTACTTGCACTCCTGTTCCTCATTCTTATATCTGATATCAATGCAAATACAAGGCACAGTTCCATAGCCTTTGCAGAGAATACAATAATGAGTATGAAAATTATATCAACAGATGATGCCGAATGGCTGCAAAGTAACATAAACATAGTCTTTAATTGGGCAACCAAGAACATATTTTTCAATGGAGATAAATTTCAACTGCTCTGCTATGAGAAAAATGAATAAATCAAAACAACAAAGAAAAGCGGACAGACACAAATGCTATCATAAACCATATGAATAATGTGAAAGATCTTAGAGTAATCATGTCTAACGACCTAACCCTGAGCGAACACAACAAAACAAGTGTTGCCTCATACAAAAGGATTGCGGGTTGGATCCTGCAGACCTTCAAGACAAAGGAAGAAATAACAAATATGATATTATTCAGGCACTAATTCTTCCACGAACTAAGCACTGTTGTGTTCTAACATCACCCTACAAGGCGGGAGAAATTGCAGATTTAGAAATTGTCCAGAGATCTTTCGCAGCCCATATTAATGTGGTACAGGAACTAAATTAGTGGGAACGACTGAAATCACTGAAGCTATATTCCCAGGAGCACAGAAGGGAGAGGTATCTCATCATCCATACCTGGAAAATCCTAGATGGTACGATTCCCAACTTATACTCGGAAATAACATCCTACTGGCACGACAGGCAAGGAATTTGCAAAATACAACCCCTGAAATCCAATGATGCCATATTCACAAAAAGAGAGAAACCCTTAAACATCCAGGGCCCACAACTTTTCAACACCTTGCCATATACCATCAGATACAGCATGAGGTGCTTAGTGGAGAAGTTCACGAGTGCATTGAGCGAGTACCTACAATGTTTACCAGACCAGCCAGGCGGTGATGGATATGTGGGCCTTAGGGCTGCAACTTTCAACAGCTTTGTTAACCAGCGACCTAAACCAGCAGCCTGCACCCAGGCCAGCTGTGGTGAAGACTCCACAAGGTATCCCAAGAATATAATCATCATTATCATCAGTTATTATCATTATGATTATTTGCGACCCCAACATCCTTTTTATGGGGTAGTTACACATGAAAGACTTCATTCCAAACAGGAAGAAAATAAACTGGCTTCTCTTGGGGGAAGGGGGTGTCCTCGATGATGCTGTATTCGTTTTTAAATGCCAATAATGGTATATCCTTATTGAGGGTGGCTTCCTTTTTTTTTAATGTCAGCTGAGATAGCATGGCCACTTCATTAACGCTATATACATATATATAACCAAGCCTGAGCCAGGTAATCATTTTAAGAACCAACCTCTGGATGCATGAACACCTGGGAGGACTATACACCAACTGCCACAGCCAGGAATCGAACCTAAGTTTAGAAACACTGCAGAGGAAGATAATCACCAGGACACACAAATAAAGGAGGATACTCACGAGGGCACAGAAGTGAGGTAGATGATGAGTTTCCGATATTCCTCATCTCCCAGTTGGGCGAAGTTGCCTCTATCAGGGAAGGTGAGGATGGGGCATCCCTCCCGAGATTTGCCACCTGTGAGGAGGAGAGCTCAGACTTAGAGACTCATTTTCTTAGGACAAGCAGATTTAATGACTCATCACCTGGGAAAGAGAAATCATGCTCAATGAATCATCACCTTGGAAGAAAAAATCAGACTTAATGACTCATCACCTCGGGAGGAAAGATTAGGCTTACTTAAGTGATCACCTGGGCTGGAGAGAGCAAGCTTATTAATTCATCTCCTGGTGAGAAGAAATCAGGTTTAATGACTCATCGTCTTGGAAGGAGAGATCAGGCTTAATGATTCAAGTGAGGAAGAGAGATTAGGTATAATGATTCATTACCTGGGGAACAAAGGTCTGAATACAACAGAATTCAAATGGCAAAAGACAGTTAGGTACTAACGAGACTGTTTGTGATAGTGGAATAGATAAAACATCATTGTTTAATGTGACAGAAGTAGACAGCCTTTAGATTTTTCAAAGAGGAAGACCTATGAACTTACTGTAGAGCTTAGGAGATGGAAGTAATGTCAGTCGTGGGTTTGAATTAAAATATTAAGTCTACGCTAACATATTCATGGTATTGTTTTCAACTGTTCTAACTGTTAACTTATTCCACGTGTTTGCAGTTTTGAAGAAAATTTACTTCACCTCATTTGAGGTAAAACGTTTGCCCATGAATTCATATATCCATAAACTGGGAATGATATCAGACAAATCTATCCCCAAGTATAGAGATCGAGATTATTGAAACTTTCAATGATTCTGAATACTTGTGTTAGATTACCCCATAATATTCTCTTTTCTAGGCTGAATAAATTCAGTTCATTTATTCGGCTCTCATAGGATTTGTTTCTCAGGCCAAGTATCATACTAGTAGCTTCGCTCTGCACTCTCTCCATTCTGTGAATGTCTTTCCTCAAGTAGGATAACCAAAACTGGACACCATTCTAGACAGTGACGCGCCAGAGTGATAATCTCTGGAGTCTGAAATTCAGAAGCTCTACCTATGAATCCAAAAAAATTTGTTGGCCCTTTTGATTGGTCCTGTGCACTGTTTATTTGATTTTAGGTCATCAGAGATTGTTACATCCAAGTTCCTTTCCTCATTCACCTTTGTAATACACCAGAATTCACTGTATAGCATGCTTTTTCAGTTTTACTATTTATCTATTTTATTTATTTTCCTTTGTCGCTGTCTCCCGCGTTAGCGAGGTAGCGCAAGGAAACAGACGAAAGAATGGCCCAACCCTCCCACATACACATGTATATACATACACGTCCACACACGCAAATATACATACCTATACATCTCAATGTACACATATATATACACACATAGACATATACATATATACACATGTACATAATTCATACCGTCTGCCTTTATTTGTTCATAACGCCACCTGCCACACATGGAATAACAACCCCCTCCCCCCTCATGTGTGCGAGGTAGCGCTTAAGAAATGACACCAAAGGCCCCATTCGTTCACCCTCAGTCTCTAGCTGTCATGTAATAATGCACCGAAACCACAGCTCCCTTTCCACATCCAGGCCCCACACAGCTTTCCATGGTTTACCCCAGACGCTTCACATGCCCTGGTTCAATCCACTGACAGCACGTCGACCCCGGTATACCACATCGATCCAATTCACTCTATTCCTTGCCCGCCTTTCACCCTCCTGCATGTTCAGGCCCCGATCACTCAAAATCTTTTTCACTCCATCTTTCCACCTCCAATTTGGTCTCCAACTTCTCCTCGTTCCCTCCACCTCCGACGCATATATATATATATATATATATATATATATATATATATTTTCTTTCTTTCAAACTATTCGCCATTTCCCGCATTAGCGAGGTAGCGTTAAGAACAGAGGACTGGGCCTTTGAGGGAATACCCTCACCTGGCGCAATTCTCTGTTCCCTCTTTTGGAAAATTAAAAAAAAAAATGAGAGGGGAGGATTTCCAGCCCCCCGCTCCCTCCCCTTTTAGTCGCCTTCTACGACACGCAGGGAATACGTGGGAAGTATTCTTTCTCCCCTATATATATATATATATATATATATATTTTTTTTTTTGCTGTCTCCCGCGTTTGCGAGGTAGCGCAAGGAAACAGACGAAAGAAACGGCCCAACCCACCCCATACACATGTATATACATACACGTCCACACACGCAAATATACATACCTACACAGCTTTCCATGGTCAATCTTTCCTCACTCATTCTCTCCATGTGACCAAACCATTTCAAAACACCCTCTTCTGCTCTCTCAACCACGCTCGTTTTATTCCCACACATCTCTCTTACCCTTACGTTACTTACTCGATCAAACCACCTCACACCACACATTGTCCTCAAACATCTCATTTCCAGCACATCCATCCTCCTGCGCACAACTCTATCCATAGCCCAAGCCTCGCAACCATACAACATTGTTGGAACCACTATTCCTTCAAACATACCCATTTTTGCTTTCCGAGATAATGTTCTCGACTTCCACACATTCTTCAAGGCTCCCAGGATTTTCGCCCCCTCCCCCACCCTATGATCCACTTCCGCTTCCATGGTTCCATCCACTGCCAGATCCACTCCCAGATATCTAAAACACTTTACTTCCTCCAGTTTTTCTCCATTCAAACTCACCTCCCAATTGACTTGACCCTCAACCCTACTGTACCTAATAACCTTGCTCTTATTCACATTTACTCTTAACTCTCTTCTTTCACACACTTTACCACACTCAGTCACCAGCTTCTGCAGTTTCTCACATGAATCAGCCACCAGCGCTGTATCATCAGCGAACAACAACTGACTCACTTCCCAAGCTCTCTCATCCCCAACACACTTCATACTTGCCCCTCTTTCCAAAACTCTTGCATTCACCTCCCTAACAACCCCATCCATAAACAAATTAAACGACCATGGAGACATCACACACCCCTGCCGCAAACCTACATTCACTGAGAACCAATCACTTTCCTCTCTTCCTACACGTACACATGCCTTACATCCTCGATAAAAACTTTTCACTGCTTCTAACAACTTGCCTCCCACACCATATATTCTTAATACCTTCCAGAGAGCATCTCTATCAACTCTATCATATGCCTTCTCCAGATCCATAAATGTTACATACAAATCCATTTGCTTTTCTAAGTATTTCTCACATACATTTCTCACATACATTCTCACATGAATCAGCCACCAGCGCTGTATCATCAGCGAACAACAACTGACTCACTTCCCAAGCTCACTCATCCCCAACACACTTCATACTTGCCCCTCTTTCCAAAACTCTTGCATTCACCTCCCTAACAACCCCATCCATAAACAAATTAAACAACCATGGAGACATCACACACCCCTGCCGCAAACCTACATTCACTGAGAACCAATCACTTTCCTCTCTTCCTACACGTACACATGCCTTACAACCTCGATAAAAACTTTTCACTGCTTCTAACAACTTGCCTCCCACACCATATATTCTTAATACCTTCCACAGAGCATCTCTATCAACTCTATCATATGCCTTCTCCAGATCCATAAATGCTACATACAAATCCATTTGCTTTTCTAAGTATTTCTCACATACATTCTTCAAAGCAAACACCTGATCCACACATCCTCTACCACTTCTGAAACCACACTGCTCTTCCCCAATCTGATGCTCTGTACATGCCTTCACCCTCTCAATCAATATCCTCCCATATAATTTACCAGGAATACTCATTAAATTTTAGGGAGAATAAAAAGATGTTCTGGAAGGAGGTAAATAAAGTGTGTAAGACAAGGGAGCAAATGGGAACTTCAGTGAAGGGCGCAAATGGGGAGGTGATAACAAGTAGTGGTGATGTGAGAAGGAGATGGAGTGAGTATTTTGAAGGTTTGTTGAATGTGTTTGATGATAGAGTGGCAGATATAGGGTGTTTTGGTCGAGGTGGTGTGCAAAGTGAGAGGGTTAGGGAAAATGATTTGGTAAACAGAGAAGAGGTAGTAAAAGCTTTGCGGAAGATGAAAGCCGGCAAGGCAGCAGGTTTGGATGGTATTGCAGTGGAATTTATCAAAAAAGGGGGTGACTGTATTGTCGACTGGTTGGTAAGGTTATTTAATGTATGTATGACTCATGGTGAGGTGCCTGAGGATTGGCGGAATGCGTGCATAGTGCCATTGTACAAAGGCAAAGGGGATAAGAGTGAGTGCTCGAATTACAGAGGTATAAGTTTGTTGAGTATATATATATATATATATATATATATATATTTTTTTTTTTCATACTATTCGCCATTTCCCGCATTAGCGAGGTAGCGCCAAGAACAGAGGACTGGGCCTTTGAGGGAACATCCTCACCCGGCCCCCCTCTCTGTTCCTTCTTTTGGAAAAAAAAAAAAAAAAACGAGAGGGGAGGATTTCCAGCCCCCCGCTCCCTTCCCTTTTAGTCGCCTTCTACGACACGCAGGGAATACGTGGGAAGTATTCTTTCTCCCCTATCCCCAGGGATAATATATATATATATATATATATATATATATATATATATATATATATATATATATATATATAAATCAAGGAAAGGTCTGTGGTGCCTGATTGTGGATAGGGAGCTGTGGTTTCGGTGCATTACACATGACATGCGGAGGATGGATGTGAGCAGATGTAGCCTGTAGTCTGTTCCTGGCGCTATCTTGCTAACGTGGGAAACGCTGATAAAGTATGAATGATATATACACACACACACACACATATATATATATATTTATTTATTTATTTATTTATTTTGCTTTGTCGCTGTCTCCTGCGTTTGCGAGGTAGCGCAAGGAAACAGACGAAAGGTATGGCCCAACCCATCCCTATACACAATGTATATACATACACGTCCACACACGCAAATATACATACCTATACATCTCAATGTACACATATATATACACACGCAGACACATACATATATACCCATGCACACAATTCACACTGCCTGCCCCTATTCATTCCCATCGCCACCTCGCCACACATGGAATACCATCCCCCTCCACCCTCATGTGTGTGAGGCAGCACTAGGAAAAGACAACAAAGGCCCCATTCATTCACACTCAGTCTCTAGCTGTCATGCAATAATGCCCGAAACCACAGCTCCCTTTCCACATCCATGGTTTACCCCAGACGCTTCACATGCCCTGATTCAATCCACTGACAGCACATCAACCCCGGTATACCACATCGATCCAATTCACTCTATTCCTTGCCCGCCTTTCACCCTCCTGCATGTTCAGGCCCCAATCACTCAAAATCTTTTTCACTCCATCTTTCCACCTCCAATTTGGTCTCCCACTTCTCCTCGTTCCCTCCACCTCCGACACATATATCCTCTTGGTCAATCTTTCCTCACTCATTCTCTCCATGTGCCCAAACCATTTCAAAACACCCTCTTCTGCTCTCTCAACCACGCTCTTTTTATTTCCACACATCTCTCTTACCCTTACGTTACTTACTCGATCAAACCACCTCACACCACACATTGTCCTCAAACATCTCATTTCCAGCACACCCATCCTCCTGCGCACAACTCTATCCATAGCCCACACCTCGCAACCATACAACATTGTTGGAACCACTATTCCTTCAAACATACCCATTTTTGCTTTCCGAGATAATGTTCTCGACTTCCACACATTCTTCAAGGCTCCCAGGATTTTCGCCCCCTCCCCCACCCTATGATTCACTTCCGCTTCCATGGTTCCATCCACTGCCAGATCCACTCCCAGATATCTAAAACACTTTACTTCCTCCAGTTTTTCTCCATTCAAACTTACCTCCCAACTGACTTGACCCTCAACCCTACTGTACCTAATAACCTTGCTCTTATTCACATTTACTCTTAACTTTCTTCTTTCACACACTTTACCAAACTCAGTCACCAGCTTCTGCAGTTTCTCACATGAATCAGCCACCAGCGCTGTATCATCAGCGAACAACAACTGACTCACTTCCCAAGCTCTCTCATCCACAACAGACTTCATACTTGCCCCTCTTTCCAAAACTCTTGCATTCACCTCCCTAACAACCCCATCCATAAACAAATTAAACAACCATGGAGATATCACACACCCCTGCTGCAAACCTACATTCACTGAGAACCAATCACTTTCCTCTCTTCCCACACGTACACATGCCTTACATCCTCGATAAAAACTTTTCACTGCTTCTAACAACTTGCCTCCCACACCATATATTCTTAATACCTTCCACAGAGCATCTCTATCAACTCTATCTTATGCCTTCTCCAGATCCATAAATGCTACATACAAATCCATTTGCTTTTCTAAGTATTTCTCACATACTTTCTTCAAAGCAAACACCTGATCCACACATCCTCTACCACTTCTGAAACTACACTCCTCTTCCCCAATCTGATGCTCTGTACATGCCTTCACCCTCTCAACCAATACCCTCCCATATAATTTACCAGGAATACTCAACAAACTTATACCTCTGTAATTTGAGCACTCACTCTTATCCCCTTTGCCTTTGTACAATGGCACTATGCACGCATTCCACCAATCCTCAGGCACCTCACCATGAGTCATACATACATTAAATAACCTTACCAACCAGTCAACAATACAGTCACCCCCTTTTTTAATAAATTCCACTGCAATACCATCCAAACCTGCTGCCTTGCCGGCTTTCATCTTCCGCAAAGCTTTTACTACCTCTTCTCTGTTTACCAAATCATTTTCCCTAACCCTCTCACTTTGCCCACCACCCCGACCAAAACACCCTATATCTGCCACTCTATCATCAAACACATTCAACAGACCTTCAAAATACTCACTCCATCTCCATCTCACATCACCACTACTTGTTATCACCTCCCCATTTGCGCCCTTCACTGAAGTTCCCATTTGCTCCCTTGTCTTACGCACTTTATTTACCTCCTTCCAGAACATCTTTTTATTCTCCCTAAAATTTAATGATACTCTCTCACCCTAACTCTCATTTGCCCTCTTTTTCACCTCTTGCACCTTTCTCTTGACCTCCTGTCTCTTTCTTTTATACATCTCCCACTCAATTGCATTTTTTCCCTGCAAAAATCGTCCAAATGCCTCTCTCTTCTCTTTCACTAATAATCTTACTTCTTCATCCCACCACTCACTACCCTTTCTAATCTGCCCACCTCCCACTCTTCTCATGCCACAAGCATCTTTTGCGCAATCCATCACTGATTCCCTAAATACATCCCATTCCTCCCCCACTCCCCTTACTTCCATTGTTCTCACCTTTTTCCATTCTGTACTCAGTCTCTCCTGGTACTTCCTCACACAAGTCTCCTTCCCAAGCTCACTTACTCTCACCACCCTCTTCACCCCAACATTCACTTTTCTTTTCTGAAAACCCATACAAATATATATATATCGGAAAGCAAAAATGGGTATGTTTGAAGAAATAATGGTTCCGACAATGTTATATGGAAATTTTTGAAACAAAATTACTAAAGGATATCTTACCCTCTAATGCAATTTGGTTTCGGCATGTAGATGATGTTCTTTGTGTTTAGCCAACAAATGAAAATGTACAAATATTTCTCCCCTTACTTAACAATTTAGTACCTTCCATCAAATTTACTGCAGAAAATGAAAATAATGGTGTTTCCATTTTTAGATTGCATGATCCATAGGCAAGGAAACAAGTTTAAGTTTAGCATATACAGAAAACCTACCAATGTATGCTCATATATCCATTATTACTCATCTCAACATGACAGAGTTAAATTATCATCATTTCAATCTATGTTCCTTAGGCCATTACGAACTTGCAGTCCAGAGTTTACTGATGATGAGTTTGAGATGATATATTCTATTGGATCTAAGTTAAAGTACCCTAGATCTTTCATTAATAAATCGCTTAAGTTAGCAAAGGAATCATTTTACAGAGTTGAGCCCAAACCTCCCATTGATACCAAGAATCTTTTAGTTCTCCCTTTTAATAATAATTTCACTTTACTTCCCATGTTGCTTAAATCCTTTAATATAAATGTTGCCTTCAGCGACAATAATACTATAAAAAATATCTTAATCAGGAATTCACCAGAAAATTCTCTTGGATGTATCTATAAAGTGCCATGTGGAAATTGTGATAAATTTAATGTTGGGCAGACTGGTAAGGATCTTTCTGTTAGACTTAAACAACATAAATATAGTATATGAACGGGACAAGAATCAAATGCCTTGTTTAGTCACGTTAAAAACTATGATCATTGTATTGACTGGAGTAATGCCATCTCAGTTATTAACTCTAACTCTATTACCACAAGAAATATCACTGAATCTTCTATCGCTAAATACACAAAGAATCATAATCTTAATATTAGTGATAGTCAATACAAATTAGATAACTTTATTGTTGATAAAATTTGTAAAATGATAAGTTTATGAATGCTCGTTGTATGTCTTGGACAATCATATGTTTACCAAATGGCGTCCTAGCTTCGTCTCTTCGATGTCTATCAACTGACTTATGTTCCTCTCTTGTGTCTCCCCTGATGATGTGATATTACACGAAAGTGCACTTGGGAACTTATCGTGTTTCATTTTCCCCGTGGACTCATAGGAATATATATATTATCAAGAATATACGGTGTGGGAGATAAGTTGTTAGAAGCAGTGAAAAGTTTTTATTGAGGATGTAAGGCATATGTACGTGTAGGAAGAGAGGAAAGTGATTGGTTCTCAGTGAATGTTGGTTTGCGGCAGGGGTGCGTGATGTCTCCATGGTTGTTTAATTTGTTTATGGATGGGGTTGTTAAGGAGGTGAATGCAAGAGTTTTGGAAAGAGGGACAAGTATGCAGTCTGTTGTGGATGAGAGAGCTTGGGAAGTGAGTGAGTTGTTGTTCGCTGATGATACAGCACTGGTGGCTGATTCGGGTGAGAAACTGCAGAAGCTGGTGACTGAGTTTGGTAAAGTGTGTGAAAGAAGAAAGCTGAGAGTAAATGTGAATAAGAGCAAGGTTATAAAGTACAGTAGGGTTGAGGGACAAGTCAACTGGGAGGTAAGTTTGAATGTTAAAAACTGGAGGAATTGAAGTATTTCAGATATCTGGGAGTGGATTTGGCAGTGGATAGAACCATGGAAGTGGAAGTGAATCACAGGGTGGGGGAAGGGGCGAAAGTTCTGGGGGCGTTGAAAAATGTGTGGAAGTCGAGAACATTATCTCGGAAAGCAAAAATGGGTATGTTTGAAGGAATAGTGGTTCCAACAATATTATATGGTTGCGAGGCGTGGGCTATAGACAGAGTTGTGTGGAGGAGGGTGGATGTGCTGGAAATGAGATGTTTGAGGACAAGTAAGTAATGAAAGGGTAAGAGAGATGTGTGGAAATAAAAAGAGCGTGGTTGAGAGAGCAGAAGAGGGTGTTTTGAAATGGTTTGGTCACATGGAGAGAAAGAATGAGGAAAGAATGACAAAGAGGATATATGTGTCAGAGGTGGAGGGAATGAGAAGTGGGAGACCAAATTGGAGGTGGAAAGATGGAGTGAAAAAGATTTTGAGTGATCGGGGCCTGAACATGCAGAAGGGTGAAAGGCGTGCAAGGAATAGTGTGAAGTGGAACGATGTGGTATACCGGGGTCGACGTGCTGTCAATGGATTGAACCAGGGCATGTGAAGCGTCTGGGGTAAACCATGGAAAGCTTTGTGGGGCCTGGATGTGGAAAGGGAGCTGTGGTTTCGGTGCATTATACATGACAGCTAGAGACTGAGTGTGAACGAATGTGGCCTTTGCTGTCTTTTCCTAGCGCTACCTCGCGCACATGCGGAGGGAGGGGGTATTCATTTCATGTGTGGCAGGGTGGCAACTGGAATGAATAAGGGAGGACAGTATGAATTATGTACATGTGTGTATGTATATGTCTGTGTGTGTATATATATATATGTATACGCTGAGATGTATAGGTATGTATATGTGCTGTGTGTGGACGTGTATATATATACATGTGTGGGTGGGTTGGGCCATTCTTTCTTGTTTCCTTGCGCTACCTCGCTAACGCGGGGACAGCGACAAAGTATAATAAATAAATAATAAGATATATATATATGTATATATATATATTTATTATTTTTTTTATTATACTTTGTCGCTGTCTCCCGCGTTTGCAAGGTAGCGCAAGGAAACAGACGAAAGAAATGGCCCAACCCCCCCATACACATGTATATACATACGTCCACACACGCAAATATACATACCTACACAGCTTTCCATGGTTTACCCCAGACGCTTCACATGCCCTGATTCAATCCACTGACAGCACGTCAACCCCGGTATACCACATCGCTCCAATTCACTCTATTCCTTGCCCGCCTTTCACCCTCCTGCATGTTCAGGCCCCGATCACTCAAAATCTTTTTCACTCCATCTTTCCACCTCCAATTTGGTCTCCCTCTTCTCCTCGTTCCCTCCACCTCCGACACATATATCCTCTTGGTCAATCTTTCCTCACTCATTCTCTCCATGTGCCCAAACCACTTCAAAACACCCTCTTCTGCTCTCTCAACCACGCTCTTTTTATTTCCACACATCTCTCTTACCCTTACGTTACTCACTCGATCAAACCACCTCACACCACACATTGTCCTCAAACATCTCATTTCCAGCACATCCATCCTCCTGCGCACAACTCTATCCATAGCCCACGCCTCGCAACCATACAACATTGTTGGAACCACTATTCCTTCAAACATACCCATTTTTGCTTTCCGAGATAATGTTCTCGACTTCCACACATTCTTCAAGGCCCCCAGAATTTTCGCCCCATCCCCCACCCTATGATCCACTTCCGCTTCCATGGTTCCATTCGCTGCCAGATCCACTCCCAGATATCTAAAACACTTCACTTCCTCCAGTTTTTCTCCATTCAAACTCACCTCCCAATTGACTTGACCCTCAACCCTACTGTACCTAATAACCTTGCTCTTATTCACATTTACTCTTAACTTTCTTCTTCCACACACTTTACCAAACTCAGTCACCAGCTTCTGCATATGTATATATATATATTTCATATTATCCCTGGGGATAGGGGAGTAAGAATACTTCCCACGTATTCCCTGCGTGTCGTAGAAGACGACTAAAAGGGGAGGGAGCGGGGGGCTGGAAATCCTCCCCTCTCATTTTTTTTTAATTTTCCAAAAGAAGGAACAGAGAACGAGGCCAGGTGAGGATAGTCCCTCAGAGGCCCAGTCCTCTGTTCTTAACGCTACCTTGCTAACGCGGGAAATGGCGAATAGTATGAAAGATATATATATATATATATATATATATATATATATATATATATATATATATATATATATATATATATATATTTTTTTTTTTTTTTCATACTATTCGCCATTTCCCGCATTAGCGAGGTAGCGTTACGAACAGAGGACTGGGCCTGAGAGGGAATATCCTCACCTGGCCCCCTTCTCTGTTCCTTCTTTTGGAAAAAAAAAAAAAAAAAAAAAAAAAGTGGATTTAGTGAAACTTGAGTAAGGGACATGGACCAACTGAGGCTTGGGTTATGGACGTGCATATAGACGAGGGTAAAGGCTTGGAATACAGTGAGGCGTGGGTAAGGAGTATGAGCTAGCGAGGCGTGAATAAGGAGTGTGGACTTCTTGAGGCATGAGCAAGGTATGCGTGTGCTCAGGAAGGATTAGGTAAGGACCATTGACTTAGACGTGGTTAAGGGCCTGGACTTACCAGTGATGATAGCGTACTGTGCGTGAAGCAACTCGCTGACATCGCGCACGCTGAGGGCGCAGCCCCCTTCCTCCAACACCTCATCTGTTTAGGGAAGAATCAGTATTAATATCTGTACATAACAACCAGTGTTATCATCAGTAGGTATATGACAATTTTCCTGTTATATGTAAGACATATCATACCAGTCAGCAGCTTTAAACATTCTAACCAAAAGCATGACATATTCTACTAATTCGTGCAAAGAAACCTTACTCCTTTATACCCTTAACATCCAGTTACAATCTTCTATGGAGATGGGGAAGGGTTATGGACAAGAAATCTTTAAAAATGTGAAAGTAAACATGCGACTTCAGTAACGCCCGATCATATAGGGTCTTTGGTCAGACCCATTAAACTACAGAATTCATGTTAGTAATACTATAGTGCATGAAATGAAAAATATACAGAACAAGTATATCAACTGCATCTCAATATACAGGACAGGTATATCAACTGCATCTCAACATACTAGACAAGTACATCAAATGCACCTCAATATTCAACTTTAAAAGTGACAACACCACTGCTTTTACTAATTGTGCTATTTCTCATCTACAACTTGTTTACTGTCCCTGCCAAGAGGCAACAGAGAAAGACGCAGAAAAAATGTACTGGTTCGTTACACTGCGAGTGGAAAGTCACTTTTGACCAGGTTATATCGCCGTCACTGAACGAAAAGTAGTTTCATCAACAATATTCTCACTGCAAAGGAATCTGTCATTTCCCTGCTGCTGATTGTATCGCAGTCTTGAAGTTGAGGAAGGCGGATCCTGGGGTTGTATTAAAATAATAATAATAATAATAATAATAATAATAATAATAATAATAATAATAATAATAATGAATCATTCATTAAAAAATAAAATCAATAATAGATAATACAAATGAGAGTTGGGGTGACAAAGTATCATTAAATTTTAGGGAGAATAGAAAGATGTTGTGGAAGGAGGTAAAGTGCGTAAGACGAGAGAACAAATGGGAGCATCGGTGAAGGGGGCTAATTGGGAGGTAATGAAAAGTAGTGGTGATGTGAGGAGATGGAGTGAGTATTTTGAAGATTTGTTGAATGTGTTAGATGATAAAGTGGCAGATATAGGGTGTTTTGGTAGAGGTGGTGTGCGAAGTGAGAGGGGTAGGAGAATGATTTGGTAAACAGGGAAGAGGTAGTAAAAGCTTTGCGGAAGATGAAAGCCGGCAAGGCAGCGGGTATGTTTCAGGGAATAGTAGATCCAACAATGTTATATGGCTGCGAGGCATGGGCTATAGATAGGGTTGTGCGGAGGAGGGTGGATGTGTTGGAAATGAAATGTTAGAGGAGAGCATGTGGTGTGAGGTGGTTTGATCGAGTAAGTAATGAAAGGGTAAGAGGGATGTGTGGTAATAAAAACAGGGTGGTTGAGAGAGCAGAAGAGGGTGTATTGAAATGGTTTGGTCACATGGAGAGAATGAGTGAGGAAAGATTGACGAAGATGATATAAGTGTCAGAAGTGAAGGGAACGAGGAGAAGCGGGAGACCAAATTGGAGGTGGAAGGATGGAGCGAAAAAGATTTTGAGCGATCGGGGCCTGAACATAAAGGAGGGTAAGAGGTGTGCAAGAAATAGAGTGAATTGGAACGATGTGGTATATCGGGGTCGACGTGTTGTGAATGGATTGAACCATGGCATTTGAAGTGTCTGGGGTTCAACCATGGGAAGTTTTGCGGTGCCTGGATGTGGAAAGGGACATGTGGTTTCGGTTAATTACATATGACAGAGACTGAGCGTGAAAGAATGTGGCCTCTGTGTCTTTTCCTAGTGGTACCTCGTGCGCGCGCGGGGGTAGGGGGTGCTTTTTCATGTGTGGCGGGGTGGCGACGAGATGGATGAAGGCAGCAAGCATGAATATGTACATGTGTATATATGTATATGCCTACGTATGTATATGTATGTATATGTGCACGTGTATGTGGGTGGGTTGGGCCATTCTTTCACCTGTTTCCTTGCGCTAGCTCGCTAACACGGGAGACAGCGACTAAGTATAATAAATAATAAACAAATAATATATATATATATATATATATATATATATATATATATATATATATATATATATATATATATATTATCCCTGGGGATAGGGGAGAAAGAATACTTCCCACGCATTCCTCACGTGTCGTAGAAGGCGACTAATGGGGACGGGAGCGGGGGGCCAAAAACCCTCCCCTCCTTGTATTTTAATTTTCTAAAAGGGGAAACAGAAGAAGGAGTCACGCGAGGAGTGCTCATCCTCCTCGAAGGCTCAGATTGGGGTGTCTAAATGTGTGTGGATGTAACCAAGATGAGAAAAAAGGAGAGACAGGTAGTATGTTTGAGGAAAGGAACCTGGATGTTTTGGCTCTGAGTGAAACGAAGCTAAAGGGTAAAGGGGAAGAGTGGTTTGGGAATGTCTTGGGAGTAAAGTCAGGGGTTAGTGACAGGACAAGAGCAAGGGAAGGAGTAGCACTACTCCTGAATCAGTTGTGGGAGTATGTGATAGGGTGTAAGAAAGTAAATTCTAGATTGATATGGGTAAAATTGAAAGTTGATGGAGAGAGATGGGTGATTATCGGTGCATATGCACCTGGGCATGAGAAGAAAGATCATGAGAGGCAAGTGTTTTGGGAGCAGCTGAATGAGTGTGTTAGTGGTTTTGATGCACAAGACCGGGTTATAGTGATGGGTGATTTGAATGCAAAGGTGAGTAATGTGGCAGTTGAGGGAATAATTGGTATACATGGAGTGTTCAGTGTTGTAAATGGAAATGGTGAAGAGCTTGTAGATTTATGTGCTGAAAAAGGACTGGTGATTGGGAATATCTGGTTTAAAAAGAGAGATATACATAAGTATACGTATGTAAGTAGAAGAGATGGCCAGAGAGCGTTATTGGATTACGTGTTAATTGATAGACGCACGAAAGAGAGACTTTTGGATGTTAATGTGCTGAGAGGTGCAACTGGAGGGATGTCTGATCATTATCTTGTGGAGGCGAAGGTGAAGATTTGTGGGGGTTTTCAGAAAAGAAGAGAGAATGTTGGGGTGAAGAGAGTGGTGAGAGTAAGTGAGCTTGGGAAGGAGACTTGTGTGAGGAAGTACCAGGAGAGACTGAGTACAGAATGGAAAAAGGTGAGAACAAAGGAGGTAAGGGGACTGGGGGAGGAATGGGATGTATTTAGAGAAGCAGTGATGGCTTGCGCAAAAGATGCTTGAAGCATGAGAAGCGTGGGAGGTGGGTTGATTAGAAAAGGTGGTGAGTGGTGGGATGAAAAAGTAAGATTATTAGTGAAAAAGAAGAGAGAGGCATTTGGACGAGTTTTGCAGGGAAAAAATGCAAATGAGTGGGAGAGGTATAAAAGAAAGAGGCAGGAGGTCAAGAGAAAGGTGCAAGAGGTGAAAAAGAGGGCAAATGAGAGTTGGGGTGAGAGAGTATCATTAAATTTAAGGGAGAATAAAAAAATGCTTTGGAAGGAGGTAAATAAAGTGCGTAAGACAAGGGAGCAAATGGGAACTTCAGTGAAGGGGGCTAATGGCGAGGTGATAACAAGTAGTGGTGATGTGAGGAGATGGAATGAGTATTGTGAAGGTTTGTTGAATGTGTTTGATGATAGAGTGGCAGATATAGGGTGTTTTGGTCAAGGTGGTGTGCAAAGTGAGAGGGTTAGGGAAAATGATTTGGTAAATAGAGAAGAGGTAGTAAAAGCTTTACGGAAGATGAAAGCCGGCAAGGCAGCACGTTTGGATGGTATTGCAGTGGAATTTATTAAAAAAGGGGGTGACTGTATTGTTGACTGGTTGGTAGGAATATTTAATGTATGTATGATTCATGGTGAGGTGCCTGAGGATTGGCGGAATGCGTGCATAGTGCCATTGTACAAAGGCAAAGGGGATAAGAGTGAGTGCTCAAATTACAGAGGCATAAGTTTGCTGAGTATTCCTGGTAAATTATATGGGAGGGTATTGATTGAGAGGGTGAAGGCATGTACAGAGCATCAGATTGGGGAAGAGCAGTGTGGTTTCAGAAGTGGTAGAGGATGTGTGGATCAGGTGTTTGCTTTGAAGAATGTATGTGAGAAATACTTAGAAAAACAAATGGATTTGTATGTAGCATTTATGGATCTGGAGAAGGCATATGATAGAGTTGATAGAAGTGCTCTGTGGAAGGTAATACGAATATATGGTGTGGGAGGCAAGTTTTTAAAGCAGTGAAAAGTTTTTATCGAGGATGTAAGGCCTGTGTACGTGTAGGAAGAGAGGAAAGTGATTGGTTCTCAGTGAATGTAGGTTTGCGGCAGGGGTGTGTGATGTCTCCATGGGTGTTTAATTTGTTTATGGATGGGGTTGTTAGGGAGGTAAATGCAAGAGTTTTGGAAAGAGGGGCAAGTATGAAGTCTGTTGTGGATGAGAGAGCTTGGGAAGTGAGTCAGTTGTTGTTCGCTGATGATACAGCGCTGGTGGCTGATTCATGTAAGAAACTGCAGAAGCTGGTGACTGAGTTTGGTAAAGTGTGTGAAAGAAGAAAGTTAAGAGTGAATGTGAATAAGAGCAAGGTTATTAGGTACAGTAGGGTTGAGGGTCAAGTCAATTGGGAGGTAAGTTTGAATGGAGAAAAACTGGAGGAAGTAAAGTGTTTTAGATATCTGGGAGTGGATCTGGCAGCGGATGGAACCATGGAAGCGGAAGTGAATCATAGGGTGGGGGAGGGGGCGAAAATTCTGGGAGCCTTGAAGAATGTTTGGAAGTCGAGAACATTATCTCGGAAAGCAAAAATGGGTATGTTTGAAGGAATAGTGGTTCCAACAATGTTGTATGGTTGCGAGGCGTGGGCTATGGATAGAGTTGTGCGCAGGAGGGTGCATGTGCTGGAAATGAGATGTTTGAGGACACTACGTGGTGTGAGGTGGTTTGATCGAGTAAGTAACATAAGGGTAAGAGAGATGTGTGGAAATAAAAAGAGTGTGGTTGAGAGAGCAGAAGAGGGTGTTTTGAAATGGTTTGGTCACATGGAGAGAATGAGTGAGGAAAGATTGACCAAGAGGATATATGTGTCAGAGGTGGAGGGAACGAGGAGAAGTGGGAGACCATTGGAGGTGGAAAGATGGAGTGAAAAAGATTTTGAGTGATCGGGGCCTGAACATGCAGAAGGGTGAAAGGCGTGCAAGGAATAGAGTGAATTGGAACGATGTGGTATACCGGGGTCGACGTGCTGTCAATGGATTGAACCAGGGCATGTGAAGCGTCTGGGGTAAACCATGGAAAGTGTGTGGGGCCTGGAGGTGGAAAGGGAGCTGTGGTTTCGGTGCATTATTACATGACAGCTAGAGACTGAGTGTGAACGAATGGGGCCTTTGGTGTCTTTTCCTAGCGCTACCTCGCACACATGAGGGGGGAGGGGGTTGTTATTCCATGTGTAGCGAGGTGGCGATGGGAACAAATAAAAGGCAGACAGTATGAATTACGTACATGTGTATATATGTATATGTCTGTGTGTGTATATATATTTGTACATTGAAATGTATAGGTATGTATATTTCCGTGTGTGGACGTGTATGTATATACATGTGTATGTGGGCGGGTTGGGCCATTCTTTCGTCTGTTTCCTTGTGCTACCTTGCTAACGCGGGAGACAGCGACAAAGCAAAATAAAAAAATCAAAAAAAATCTGTAAAATGATAAGTTTATGAATGCTCGTTGTCTGTCTTGGACAATCACATGTTTCCTAAATGGCGTCCTAGCTTCGTCTCCTCGATGTATATCAACTGACTGTTATATCTCTCTTTTGTGTCTCCCCTGATGATGTGATTATTACACGAAAGTGCTGTGGTTTCGGTGCATCATACACGACAGCTAGAAACTGAGTGTGAACGAATGTGGACTTTGTTGTCTTTTCCTAGCGCTACCTCGCGCGCATGTGGGGTAAGGGGTTGTCATTTCATGTGCGGTGGGGTGACGACGAGAGTGAATGAAGGCAGCAAGTATGAATTATGTACATGTGTATATATGTATATGTCTGTGCATGTATATATATGTTGAAACGTATAGGTATGTATATGTGCGTGTGTGGACATGTATGTATGTACATGTGTATGTGGGTGGGTTGGGCCATTCTTTCGTCTGTTTCCTTGCGCTACCACGCTGACGCGTGAGGCAGCGACAAAGTATAATAATACAAAAAAAAAAATATATATATATATAGTCGACCTGCTGTCAATGGGCTGAACCAGGGCCTGTGAAACGTCTGGGGTAAGCCATGGAAAGGTCTGTGGGGCCTGAATGTGGATAGGGAGCTGTGGTTTCCGTGCATTACAAATGACAGAGACCTGAGTGTGAACGAATGTGGCCTTTTTTTTCTGTTTTACATTTTTCTTCATCATCCCAGAACCTTGCCCCCTCCCCCACCCTGACTCACTTCTGCTTCCATGGTTCCATCCGCTGCTAAGTCCACTTCCAGATATCTAAAACACTTCACTTCCTCCAATTTCTATCCATTCAAAGTTATATCCCAATTAACTTGTCCCTCAATCCTACTGAACCTAATAATCTTGCTCTTGTTCTTATTCACATTCATTCTCAACTTACTCCTTTCACACACTTTTCCGAACTCTGTCACCAACTTTTACAGTTTCTCACTCGAATCAGCCACTAGAGTTGTATCATGGGCGAACAACTGACTCACTTCCCAAGCCCTCTCATTCACAACAGACTGCATACTCACCCCTCTCTCCAAAACTCTTGCATTTACCCCCTTAACCACCCCATCCAAAAACAAATTAAACAACCATGGGGATATCACACACCCCTGCCGCAAACTGACATTCACTGGGACCAATCACTCTCCTCTCTTCCTACTCGTACACATGCCGTACATCCTTGGTAAAAACTGTTCACTGCTTCTAGCAACTTACTTCCCACACTATATACTCTTAAAACCTTCCGCAAAGCATCTCCATCAACCCTATCATATCCAGATCCATAAATGCTACATACGAATCCGTCTGCTTTTTTTTTTTTTTCTAAGTATTTCTCACATACATTCTTCAAAGCAAACACCTGATCCACACATCCTCCACCACTTCTGAAACCACACTGCTCTTCCCCAATCTGATGCTCTGTACATGCCTTCACCCTCTCAATCAATACCCTCCCATATTATCTCCCAGGAATACCCAACAAACTTATGCCTCTGTAGTTTGAACACTCACATTTATTCCCTTTGCGTTTGTACAATGGCACTATGCATGCATTCTGCCAATCCTTAGGCGCTTCACCATGGTCCATACATACACTGAATATCCTTACCAATCAATCAACAACACAGTCACCCCCTTTTTAAATAAATTCCACTGCAATACCATCCAAACCACGCCGCCTTACCGGATTTTATCTTCCGCGAAGCTTTCACCACCTCCTCTCTGTTAACCAGACCCTTCTCCCTGATCCTTTCACTTCGCCCACCACCACGACCAAAACACCCTATCATCACTCTATCATCAAACACATTCAACAAACCTTCAAAATACTCACTCCATCTCCTTCTCACTTCATCATTACCAGTTATTACTTCCCCACTTGCCGTCTTCACCGATGTTCCCTTTTGTTCTCTTGTCTTACGTACGTTATTTACCTCCTTCCAAAACATCTTTTTATTTTCCCTAAGATTTAATGATACTCTCTCACCCCAACTTTCATTTGCCCGCTTTTTCAACCCTTACACCTTTCTCCTGACTTCCTGCCGCTTTATTCAATACATCACCCAGTCATTTGCACTATTTCCCTGCAAGTATCGTCCAAACGCCTCTCTTTTCTCTTTCAATAACAACTTTACTTCTTCATCCCACCACTCACTACTCTTTCTAATCTGCCCACCTCTCATCTTATGCCACATGCATTTTTTGCGAAAGCCATCACTGCTTCCCTAAATACATCCCATTCCTCATTTACTTCCTTGCGTCATATGCTCTCACCTTGTGCCATTCTACACTCAGTCTCTCCTGGTACTTCCTCACACCAGTCTCCTTTCTAAGCTCACTTACTCTCACCACTCTCTTCTCCCAGAATTCTTTTCTTTTTTGAAAACCTCTAAAATCATTTCATCTTTATCCGCCGTTTCCCGCGTCAACAAGGTAGTGCCAGGAAAACATGAAGCAAAGCACATTCGTTCTCATCCATTCTCAAGCTGTCACCTGCAATGCTCCGACACCACAGCCCCCTAACCACAACCTGGTCCCACAAACCTTTCATTGGTTTCCCTCGGCTACTTCGCACCCCTAATTCAGTTCAGTGAAAGCATGTTACTCTCTACATGCCATATCGCTCCAAATCACGTCACCAATATGTGCCCCAAACCAAACCCAGTACCATATGACTGGCAATCAGCGATCAAGACCGTTACACCACGAAAGACTTAAAAGTTCCATATCTTACACTATATTTTCTGTTATATCCTTGAGATTCCTGGACATCTGACCCAAGTAGTAACCCGCTAACACACTGGGAAGGTTTCACTCTAAATCGACTTAGAACAAATAATTAGTAATTCCCTCACAAGAAATCATTACAATAATGACAAAATATTGCTATAGCTACACCTTTGCCAGTGCAAACATCATTAAATCTATAAAGACAGGTTGAGCATGCGCAGTATCCGCCAGCACAACGGACAGCGAGCAAGTGATCTCACCTACAGTGTGACACACTGAACGTTACAGAAGCCAGTCGTCAGGTTGGCATATATTGTACCGTCAGGCAAGCTGTTATTATGTATACAAACTGGCATTCTGGTACGACAAAAAGTACCCCCGGAAGACATTCTGGGACTCGAGCATGAGTGATGTGGCATTCAGATAAGCATCGAGTCATCGCACAGTTACCAAGAAAATATAGCATCGTGGGCGAGGGGCTTTGCCTCCTAATCAGCTGTCCTAGCGGGTTATCACGCTCCTCGTTCCAAGTGATGAATTTAACATTGAAAGATTCATGACACACCCTTCGCCCAACGTCAAGGGTCATCATCCCTTAAGAAAAAAAAAAAAAAAACCTTTGCGGCAGGACTCAATATCAATATTATTAACATTACAAAATCTGCTTCTCGAAAGCTGTGTTGTGCAGGTGCCGTAATTACTTTTCTTGTTAGCATCTGTTTCACATCGTGTTTTTATTCGTCCAAGTATGGAATACTGCTCACACATCTTCGTAGCTCAACCTCCACTTCTCTGTAAACTAGGGTGGAATCAAAAGCCCTTCGTCTCATCAATTCTCCTGGCATCACCTCTCTTCAACCTTCCATTTCTGTACGCCGTCATGTTGTTGCTCTCATTTTCTTCTATAGATATTATTGTGGCCACTGTTCTCGTCAGTTGTCTGCATGTGTCCTAACCCCTAAGGTTTTACTGTGGCACACGTTTGGGTGCTGCTTCCCGCAGTTTGTGTTTGGAATCCGGCCATTCGAGGTCTGGCTGTTATGAAACTTTCTTCTTCCCTCGAACAGCTAAGCAGTGGAAGTTTCTCTTCTTCCTCTTTTTACAGTGACCGACATGCCACGGGCAAATAACATGCCCCAGTCAAGGCCAGTTGAAATCAGTCAGGGTTCCGCAAGTTCCAAACCTTCCTTGCCTATTCAATATTCATCTAGAAACCTAAACTCCCTCTTCTTGGAAGTATGCCTTAGTGAACCCCATCCCTAAAAAGATCATTCTAACCCTTCTAACTATCGCCTCACCGCTCTAATGTTTATTAACTTCTCAATCCTTAAAATATTCTTTAACTCTTCTTTAAACACTTGGAATATCATTCCCATCTTTCAGATTACTAATACAACTTTCGCAGAGTAATGTCTACTTGGGATCTCTCATACATATAACTCATATATGGTCCTCTTCTCTAAATGAATTTGGAGAATTCTTATCATACCGCTCGACGTTTCCTAAGCACCGGATTGGGTGTGGCCCAAGTCTGTTTTTTATACCTTCTTCCTTTAGCTTTTTCACTTCGCCTTGTTTCCCACAGTATAGCTTCCTCCCTCGTTGTTCTATCGCGGTAGTCGTGGATGGCGCAAATTTCTCTTCCCTATCAATATTGGTACATTATCTCTCAGGGCTTTGCCCCATCGCCTACCCTCTTTTTTTATCTCCACAAACGGCCTTTCTTAAACTAAACACCCTATTAACTCAGTGTTGATTACATTCTACGGACCGTATCTTAATCAACTTTCTCTCCCCTCCTCCCTCCAGTAATTGTTCTTTTTCTCGTACTATACATTTCTTGTTTCGCAATCATGCAGCCTCATAGAATGGAAAGCAGTAACCTTTTCAAAGAAAATGGAAAAAAAAAAAAAGCTCCTGCTTACACGTCACTTGTCTTCCACTATCAAATTTCATAACACTTTAGTTCAAAGACGCAATGATATTAGCACATTAGGCATAACCATTTACTCCACTATCATGGATACCCGAAATAATATACCACCAAATCTTCTCCTAAGAAGCTAAAGGTGTTAGATGCCAAAATTATCTTTCTTATGAGCAGCAATTCCATTTTTACAGGGAACTTATTCACCTCGGTGTGGAGAACTACTCACATATCTAATGTGGCTCTACTTCCCCTTTTCTCTTAGCCATACTGGAATAAAAAGCTTTCTGTCTTATAAATGTTCCTGCAAGCATCTCAACTCAACCGTCTCTCGCTGTATGCCACAATGGCACGAACAATTCTCTATTCTATTGGTAAAATTCTGCCACTCCTCTCGTGAACTGTCTGAGTTTATTAAGGCCTGGACCAGTGGTACGCAACTGACTGCTAATGGGAAGACTAACCGTACAAGCAGTCATGTTACAACTACTTCCATTCTGCAAGGCAAAGCTGTAGAATTCTCTTCCTTCTATTTTGATTCTTCAACTTGGGGAGCTCAAATCAATATCAATTCATTTCTCATACTCCTAGGTATCCATGACTGAGGATATTTTTGCCCGTGCCATGTCGGCTGGTAAAATGAAATTCACAATGTAACCATTATCTTACAAATTAAACTGACGTTTCCATCATGAGATAGATAGATAGATAGATAGATAGATAGAGAGAGAGAGAGAGAGAGAGAGAGAGAGAGAGAGAGAGAGAGAGAGAGAGAGAGAGAGAGAGAGAGAGAGAGAGAGAATCTTCTACCTTTCTAAAAGTACCTTCTCACAGCAGAAGCATACAGAGTTAAGAACAGAGTCGTGCGAGTTGCATGTTGTCGAGTGTAATCTGTGAGATGGAGAGAGGATGTGTTTATGGATCGAATGCTCGTAACCTATGCCATTAACCCATGCGTATGAGTGGCAGAGAGAAATAAGAGCAACGTGAGCTATAGAAGACAGTCACTTGTAATGCTGTAACAACGTCACCATCAAGAATTGTTATTTCATGTGTGGCGGGGTGGCGATGGGAATAAATGAAGACAGACAGTATGAATTATGTACATGTGTATATATGTATATGTCTGTGTACATATACATATACATATATATATATATATATATATATATATATATATATATATATATATGGAGAGAGATGGGTGATTATTGGTGCATATGCACCTGAGCATGAGAAGAAAGATCATGAGAGGCAAGTGTTTTGGGAGCAGCTGAATGAGTGTGTTAGTGGTTTTGATGCACGAGACCGGGTTATAGTGATGGGTGATTTGAATGCAAAGGTGAGTAATGTGGCAGTTGAGGGAATAATTGGTATACATGGGGTGTTCAGTATTGTAAATGGAAATGGTGAAGAGCTTGTAGATTTATGTGCTGAAAAAGGACTGATGATTGGGAATACCTGGTTTAAAAAGCGAGATATACATAAGTATACTTATGTAAGTAGGAGAGATGGCCAGAGAGCGTTATTGGATTACGTGTTAATTGACAGGCGCGCGAAAGAGAGACTTTTGGATGTTAATGTGCTGAGAGGTGCAACTGGAGGGATGTCTGATCATTATCTTGTGGAGGCTAAGGTGAAGATTTGTATGGGTTTTCAGAAAAGAAGAGTGAATGTTGGGGTGAAGAGGGTGGTGAGAGTAAGTGAGCTTGGAAAGGAGACTTGTGTGAGGAAGTACCAGGAGAGACTGAGTACAGAATGGAAAAAGGTGAGAACAATGGAAGTAAGGGGAGTGGGGGAGGAATGGGATGTATTTAGGGAATCAGTGATGGATTGCGCAAAAGATGCTTGTGGCATGAGAAGAGTGGGAGATGGGTTGATTAGAAAGGGTAGTGAGTGGTGGGATGAAGAAGTAAGAGGATTAGTGAAAGAGAAGAGAGAGGCATTTGGACGATTTTTGCAGGGAAAAATGCAAATGAGTGGGAGATGTATTAAAGAAAGAGACAGGAGGTCAAGAGAAAGGTGCAAGAGGTGAAAAAAAGGGCAAATGAGAGTTGGGGTGAGAGAGTATCATTAAATTTTAGGGAGAATAAAAAGATGTTCTGGAAGGAGGTAAATAAAGTGCGTAAGACAAGGGAGCAAATGGGAACTTCAGTGAAGGGCGCAAATGGGGAGGTGATAAGTAGTGGTGATGTGAGAAGGAGATGGAGTGAGTATTTTGAAGGTTTGTTGAATGTGTTTGATGATAGAGTGGCAGATATAGGGTGTTTTGGTCGAGGTGGTGTGCAAAGTGAGAGGATTAGGGAAAATGATTTGGTAAACAGAGAAGAGGTAGTAAAAGCTTTGCGGAAGATGAAAGCCGGCAAGGCAGCACGTTTGGATGGTATTGCAGTGGAATTTATTAAAAAAGGGGGTGACTGTATTGTTGACTGGTTGGTAAGGTTATTTAATGTATGTATGTATGACTCATGGAGAAGGCATATGATAGAGTTGATAGAGATGCTCTGTGGAAGGTATTAAGAATATATGGTGTGGGAGGAAAGTTGTTAGAAGCAGTGAAAAGTTTTTATCGAGGATGTAAGGCATGTGTACGTGTAGGAAGAGAGGAAAGTGATTGGTTCTCAGTGAATGTAGGTTTGCGGCAGGGGTGTGTGATGTCTCCATGGTTGTTTAATTTGTTTATGGATGGGGTTGTTAGGGAGGTAAATGCAAGAGTATTGGAAAGAGGGGCAAGTATGAAGTCTGTTGGTGATGAGAGAGCTTGGGAAGTGAATCAGTTGTTGTTCGCTGATGATACAGCGCTGGTGGCTGATTCATGTGAGAAACTGCAGAAGCTGGTGACTGAGTTTGGTAAAGTGTGTAGAAGAAGAAAGTTAAGAGTAAATGTGAATAAGAGCAAGGTTATTAGGTACAGTAGGGTTGAGGGTCAAGTCAATTGGGAGGTGAGTTTGAATGGAGAAAAACTGGAGGAAGTGAAGTGTTTTAGATACCTGGGAGTGGATCTGGCAGCGGATGGAACCATGGAAGCGGAAGTGGATCATAGGGTGGGGGAGGGGGCGAAAATTCTGGGGGCCTTGAAGAATGTGTGGAAGTCGAGAACATTATCTCGGAAAGCAAAAATGGGTATGTTTGAAGGAATAGTGGTTCCAACAATGTTGTATGGTTGCGAGGCGTGGGCTATGGATAGATTTGTGTGCAGGAGGATGGATGTGCTGCAAATGAGATGTTTGAGGACAATGTGTGGTGTGAGGTGGTTTGATCGAGTGAGTAACGTAAGGGTAAGAGAGATGTGTGGAAATAAAAAGAGCGTGGTTGAGAGAGCAGAAGAGGGTGTTTTGAAGTGGTTTGGGCACATGGAGAGAATGAGTGAGGAAAGATTGACCAAGAGGATATATGTGTCGGAGGTGGAGGGAACAAGGAGAAGAGGGAGACCAAATTGGAGGTGGAAAGATGGAGTGAAAAAGATTTTGTATGATCGGGGCCTGAACATGCAGGAGGGTGAAAGGAGGGCAAGGAATAGAGTGAATTGGAGCGATGTGGTATACCGGGGTTGACGTGCTGTCAGTGGATTGAATCAAGGCATGTGAAATGTCTGGGGTAAACCATGGAAAGCTGTGTAGGTATGTATATTTGCGTGTGTGGACGTATGTATATACATGTGTATGGGGGGGGTTGGGCCATTTCTTTCGTCTGTTTCCTTGCGCTACCTCGCAAACGCGGGAGACAGCGACAAAGTATAATACAAATAAAAAAAAAAATAATTATATTATACCTAGTTTAAAAGAATACGTCCCACGTATTCCCTGCGTGTCGTAGAAGGCGACTAAAAGGGAAGGGAGCGGGGGGCTGGAAATCCTCCCCTCTCATTTTTTTTTTTTTTTTTTTTTTTTTTTTTTTTTTTTTTTCCAAAAGAAGGAACAGAGAAGAGGGCCAGGTGAGGATATTCCCTCAAAGGCCCAGTCCTCTGTTCTTAACGCTACCTCGCTATCGCGGGAAATAGCGAATAGTATGAAAAAAAAAAAAAAAAAAAAAATGACTCATGGTGAGGTGCCTGAGGATTGGCGGAATGCGTGCATAGTGCCATTGTACAAAGGCAAAGGGGATAAGAGTGAGTGCTCAAATTACAGAGGTATAAGTTTGTTGAGTATTCCTGGTAAATTATATGGGAGGGTATTGATTGAGAGGGTGAAGGCATGTACAGAGCATCAGATTGGGGAAGAGCAGTGTGGTTTCAGAAGTGGTAGAGGATGTGTGGATCAGGTGTTTGCTTTGAAGAATGTATGTGAGAAATACTTAGAAAAGCAAATGGATTTGTATGTAGCATTTATTGATCTGGAGAAGGCATATGATAGAGATGATAGAGATGCTCTGTGGAAGGTATTAAGAATATATGGTGTGGGAGGCAAGTTGTTAGAAGCAGTGAAAAGTTTTTATCGAGGATGTAAGGCATGTGTACGTGTAGGAAGAGAGGAAAGTGATTGGTTCTCAGTGAATGTAGGTTTGCGGCAGGGGTGTGTGATGTCTCCATGGTTGTTTAATTTGTTTATGGATGGGGTTGTTATGGAGGTGAATGCAAGAGTTCTGGAAAGAGGGGCAAGTATGAAGTCTGTTGGGGATGAGAGAGCTTGGGAAGTGAGTCAGTTGTTGTTCGCTGATGATACAGCGCTTGTGGCTGCTTCATGTGAGAAACTGCAGAAGCTGGTGACTGAGTTTGGTAAAGTGTGTGAAAGAAGAAAGTTAAGAGTAAATGTGAATAAGAGCAAGGTTATTAGGTACAGTAGGGTTGAGGGTCAAGTCAATTGGGAGGTGAGTTTGAATGGAGAAAAACTGGAGGAAGTGAAGTGTTTTAGATATCTGGGAGTGGATCTGGCAGCGGATGGAACCATGGAAGCGGAAGTGGATCATAGGGTGGGGGAGGGGGCGAAAATTCTGGGAGCCTTGAAGAATGTGTGGAAATCGAGAACATTACCTCGGAAAGCAATAATGGGTATGTTTGAAGGAATAGTGGTTCCAACAATGTTGTATGGTTGCGAGGCGTGGGCTATGGATAGAGTGGTGCGCAGGAGGATGGATGTGCTGGAAATGAGATGTTTGAGGACAATGTGTGGTGTGAGGTGGTTTGATCGATTAAGTAACATAAGGGTAAGAGAGATGTGTGGAAATAAAAAGAGCGTGGTTGAGAGAGCAGAAGAGGGTGTTTTGAAATGGTTTGGGCACATGGAGAGAATGAGTGAGGAAAGATTGACCAAGAGGATATATGTGTCGGAGGTGGAGGGAACGAGGAGAAGAGGGAATGCAAATTGGAGGTGGAAAGATGGAGTGAAAAAGATTTTGTGTGATCGGGGCCTGAACATGCAGGAGGGTGAAAGGAGGGCAAGGAATAGAGTGAATTGGAGCGATGTGGTATACCGGGGTTGACGTGCTGTCAGTGGATTAAATCAGGGCATGTGAAGCGTCTGGGGTAAACCATGGAAAGCTGTGTAGGTATGTATATTTGCGTGTGTGGACGTATGTATATACATGTGTATGGGGGTGGGTTGGGCCATTTCTTTCGTCTGTTTCCCTGCGCTACCTCGCAAACGCGGGAGACAGCGACAAAGCAAAAAAGAAAAGAAAAAAAAAAAAAAAATATATATATATATATATATATATATATATATATATATATATATATATATATATATATATACGTTGAGATGTATAGGTATGTATATTTGCGTGTGTGGACGTGTATGTATTGTTACGAAAGTGTGCGCGTGTGCCCACATGTTCGTGTATATAACGTGTATGTGTCCTTGTGTATAGAGATGTCTTCCTCTGAGAATGGCTCGGAGCTTCTGTTCACACCAAGCGTTAGGCTTAATAATCTAATTTTGAAGCCAGATGGTCATTTGTCCTTGAGCACCCCTACCCTTCTCCGAGGCGGGAGATTAAGTTGTCAATCAGCTGCGGAATATTTCACCACCGTAAGGGACATGTCATCACTGTAGGTTTAAACAAGAGGGAGGGTGATCTACGCAGATTGTGCGACGGATCCTCCAACCAATCAGAATTGCTCTTAGTCCCATAGCCAATCTAGGGTAGCGTTATACCTGGCAGGGCGAACGCTTGTCTTTACTGTAATATATACCCATGACACCCGCTGAAATTCTCTCTCTCTCTAGCCCAGCGAGGTAAGTGGACCCCCCTGCTGTAAGCCCTATTGTGCTGTACGCCTGTAAGCCCGTTACCCTAGTACTGTGCTGTAAGCCGTTACTGTGCTGTAAGCCTGTAAGCCCGTTACCCGAGTACTGTGCTGTAAGCCCGTTATAATTATCAGTGTAATGTTATCGAAGAATTGTCATAAAGGAAAGAGATCTCCTGGCTTGAAATTTTATCTAAAATGTTAACTCATGTACAAATGTTACCTCATGTTCAGTATTAACGTCAATGATTCATGCCTGATTTATGTGCTTATCTTTGTACACTTCAATTCTTTTTCATTTTAAGTAGATTTAATGTAATGCTGGTCTTTAATTCAATACCATAACGTTTAGATAAAGTTATCCTGAGTTGTGCAACATAAACCTAATGTCCTTGCAAAGACAAGGATTAATATAGTATTTGTAACATATATGCGTTACTGGTGACCTTGCCCCAACAAGTACTGAGTTCGTAACAGTATATACATGTGTGTATGTGGGTGGGTTGGGCCATTCTTTCGTCTGTTTCCTTGCGCTACCTCGCTAACGCGGGAGACAGCGACAAAGTAAAAAAAATAATATATATATATATATATATATATATATATATATATATATATATATATATATATATATATATATATATATATGTAGGGTTGAGGGTCAAGTCAATTGGGAGGTAAGTTTGAATGGAGAAAAACTGGAGGAAGTAAAGTGTTTTAGATATCTGGGAGTGGATCTGGCAGCGGATGGAACCATGGAAGCGGAAGTGAATCATAGGGTGGGGGAGGGGGCGAAAATCCTGGGAGCCTTGAAGAATGTGTGGAAGTCGAGAACATTATCTCGGAAAGCAAAAATGGGTATGTTTGAAGGAATTGTGGTTCCAACAATGTTGTATGGTTGCGAGGCGTGGGCTATGGATAGAGTTGTGCACAGGAGGGTGGATGTGCTGGAAATGAGATGTTTGAGGACAATGTGTGGTGTGAGGTGGTTTGATCGAGTAAGTAATGTAAGGGTAAGAGAGATGTGTGGAAATAAAAAGAGCGTGGTTGAGAGAGCAGAAGAGGGTGTTTTGAAATGGTTTGGGCACATGGAGAGAATGAGTGAGGAAAGATTGACCAAGAGGATATATGTGTCGGAGGTGGAGGGAACGAGAAGTGGGAGACCAAATTGGAGGTGGAAAGATGGAGTGAAAAAGATTTTGAGTGATCGGGGCCTGAACATGCAGGAGGGTGAAAGGCGGGCAAGGAATAGAGTGAATTGGATTGATGTGGTATACCGGGGTTGACGTGCTGTCAGTGGATTGAATCGGGGCATGTGAAGCGTCTGGGGTAAACCATGGAACGTTGTGTGGGGCCTGGATGTGGAAAGGGAGCTGTGGTTTCGGGCATTATTGCATGACAGCTAGAGGCTGAGTGTGAACGAATGGGGCCTTTGTTGTCTTTTCCTAGTGCTACCTCGCACACATGAGGGGGGAGGGGGATGGTATTCCATGTGTGGCGAGGTGGCGATGGGAATGAATAGGGGCAGGCAGTGTGAATTGTATGCATGGGTATATATGTATGTGTCTGTGTGTGTATATATATGTGTACATTGAGATGTATAGGTATGTATATTTGCGTGTGTGGACGTGTATGTATATACATGTGTATGGGGGTGGGTTGGGCCATTTCTTTCGTCTGTTTCCTTGCGCTACCTCGCAAACGCGGGAGACAGCGACAAAGCAAAATAAATAAATAAATAAATAAATATATATATATATATATATATATATATATATATATATATATATATATATATATATATATATATATATATATATATGGGATGATCTTGATTACGGCCTTAGTTGCCCGTGTCGAGTAAGCTAACATAAAAAAGAATGGAAAGACATGAGAGGGTAGAGAGGTCTAAAGCTTTGAGGTGAAGCGAAAGACCACATTTATCAAAGCGGCCCGCCCTAGAGTAGACATCGCTTGAACTCTGTGTGCTATGCTGCCAGCGAGAGCGAGGGTTCAGGTAGTAGAGTAGTCCTTCACCCTCCTCCCCTCCCCTCCCATGGCCCTTGTAAATCTAAGACAAACTTCTCTGACAAAACTTTATTGTGTGACTCTGGCACCAGTGAGAGGGAGGATTCAGGTGGTAGTGTGTTGGCCCCTCCCAATATCATAGCTAGCTCAAGGAATATCCTGTCCCTTAAGTAAAAGACAAACAGCTACAGAGTACGGGAATCTTTCGTCCTTCCAGTTCTTAGGCCTTAGACAAGCCTTAGGTAATGTGACGTGGCCTCCACCGGCACACAAGGCACATCTCATGCATCAGCTTCCACCTTCCCTCCTAAGAATTCTTACGCTTTACTGTTCTTGACCGTACAACTTTCATTTTTCATCACTGCCATATTAGCAACCAACCAGCCTCACTGGCAACCAACAGGACTCAACGGAAACCAACCAGGTTTACAGGCAACTAAGTGGCCTCACCTGCGGCCAACCGTCCTCACTGGCACCAACCAGCCTCATTGGTAACCATCCGACCCCACTGGCAACCAAAAAGCCTCAATGATAACCAACAGGCCCAGTGGCAACGAACCAGCCTCAATGGTAACCAACCGGACTCACAGGCAAATAACCAGCCTCACTGGCAACTAACCAGCCTCGCTTGCAACAAACTAGCCACACTGGCAACCAATCAGCCTCACTGGCAATCAACCTACCTCATTGGTAACCAACCAGCCTTACTAGCAACGAAACAGCCTCATTCACAGGTAGCGAGCGTCGTGTCCCTCGAGGGGCCGGAGGTTGGGGTAAACCGCATTAGCCGTCCATGTGACCTGTCATCCGACCCGCTCCAGCCTAACCCATTCCCCGCCAGCTCACCTCCATCAGCAGGAACCAGCCCCTGCCCGCTCAGCTAACCCTGTAGGAAGCCGTCCTGCCTGCTAACCCTCTCAAGCACGAAGCAAACCCTGCCAGCTCATCTTCCACAGTCGGAAGCGTCCAACCCGCTTACCTAAGTAGAGACCGTCAGGGAACCATCCTGCTTGCTTACTTCCTCAAGCAGGAAGCATTCCCTGCCTACTTACCTACCCCCAGGAGGAAACCGACCCTGCCCGCTCATCATCCCTAAGAAAAAGCCGTCATGCCTGCTCACCTTCCCAAGTTGGAAGTAATCCGGGCTGCTCACCTCCCTTAGCAGGAAGCTGCTCAGCCTAAACCTTAAACAATGCAGTTTGTAACACCACTCATAAATTCGAATTTGTTCATTTTCCTCGCGCGCGCACACACACACACACGCACACACACACACACACACACACACACAAGTCCCACTGATGAACCAAATGTGACAATATCTAATGCCCTAACTTGGGATCTCTTAACTATTACCTAAAAAAGTGAGATATACACGAGGTTACGCCACACTGAAAAGTCACCTTTTGCAAGGCTTTAAGGTGTGTGTGTGTGTGAAAAATCTTAAAGAAACAGAAGGATTTGTATATTGCATTTATGGATCTTGATAAGGATGATTTTGATTGAAATGCCTTGTGGAAGGCCTCACGAACGTACGGTATGGGAGGAAACCCCCTACAAGCAACATACGGTATGGGAGGAAACCCCCTACAAACAACGACAAGTTTTTAACAAAGGTGTAAGACATGCGAACGAGGAGGAAGAGAGGACAGTAAGTCGTTGCAGGTGAGAGTTGGTCTGCGGCAGGAGTGTATGTCATCATGGCTGTTTAGTTTGTTTATGGATGGGGTTATGAAGAAGGTACATGCAAGGGTCTTAGATAACAGGGCAAGTATGTAGTCTGTAGATGGTAAGTGGGGCATTCAAATCACCCTTCAGTAATAAATGATTTCTCGCATCAAAACACTCACTCAACATCTTCGAAAACACTCGCCAATCTTTGTCATCCTTCTCGTGGCCAGGTTCATAAACACTAATAAACATCCACCTCTCCTAATGCACTTTCATTTTACCCTAATCAGTCTAGGTCTCACTTCCTTACGCTCCTTCTCACTTCCTAAAACTCCTTTAGCAGAAGTGTCACGCCTTCAACAGCTCTCGTCCTCACAAAAATCCCTGACTTTAACCCCAAGACACTACCAAACCATTCCTTCCTCTTAGCCTGAAGCTTAATTTCACTCAGAGCTAGATCATCTAAGTTCCTTTTCTCAACATAATACTTATCTCTTCATTCTTATCTTATTTACATCCAAAGACATTCAGACACACTAGCCTGAGCCTTCGAGGAGAAGATGCACTCCTCGTTTGGTTTCTTCGGTTCCAACTTTCAGAAAATTAATGGAGAAATTATAAAAGCCATAACATGAAATTACGTATGAAACTTGACAGCTGAGACTTAAAGAAGTATTTTTATAGTATGAGTAGGGGATGGTGAAGGGGGTGGGTATGTCTGCACTTTACTGCTAAACTACCGTGTGAGCTGCCGATGTTGGTTGGTGAGGGTGGACAGGTTCACCGAGAGGGGTGCCTCTTGGTAGGTGATTAAGACGGGCCTAAGATGATTCTGCATGATTGTTTCTGAACTCTTCTGCACTGGGTGTGTAAAGACCGGGTTCGTAAATACAAGACAAAACTCTCTGTCCGTAAAACATATATAGTAATAAAACATACACATCCATAAATATAAGCACACAACCGCACGTGTATACATGGAGCACAGCGAAAAAAAAATTCGCCATAAAGCTTCCACCCAACACGAAATAAGCTGCAGGAATCTGTGTAAGAGGGTCCTGAGTCGTACCTAACCCGTCACCAGAACTGGATCCACTTCAAGAGAAATAACTGTGCAAGACACAAATTGTCTGCTATGTAATTATCAGAATCTCACTAAAATGAATGAATATATAAGGAAATACTCAGCAAAACTTCCAAGGCGTATATTAGTTCAAAACTAGAATACATCTCTTTCAAGGCGTATATTAGTTCAAAACTAGAATACATCTCTCAAGTCAAGCCATTGTACCTAAAGAAGCACAAAGAACTAATTGAGAAAGTTGAAAGGAGGAAAACAACGATGGCAATAGAATTAAGAATACCAAGTCACAGCAAGATAATAAAGGTAATAGATTTGCTTAACATGGAAGAAAGAAGAGTAAGATATGACGCTATCACATCCGTCAAGCTTTTAAACTATTTGATGATGATGTCACACAACAATTCTTCAACAGGCACCATCAAAAAACAACCAAATGCTGTAAGAAATTATGCTAGGAAAGATATATGAAGATGTACTTATAACAGTAATGTATAGTGGAATACATGATTAAACTGAATATCCGGAATGCTGATAGCATACAAGAATTTAAAATGTTGGATGGGACAATAGAAAGCTCAAGGGCTGGGATCCAACGACAGCGTAACTCCCAGTACTATACGCAATTGCGAATACACGTTCATTCACACATATTTACACGCAAGCGCACTGACTTAAATCCACACACATAAAGACAGGCATGAATATAAACACACACATTCATGCATACCGTATTAGACACAAAACCGTGAAAATGGTTATAAGGAAGGGTCAACTGCTCTCAAGAACAAGACAAGGCTGAGAAGATACTTAAGACCTAAGTTTAACTCACCAGAGCATATGCATTAGCAGTTTGGACTCCTCACTTGACGAAACAGATAAGAGCTATTAGAGGAAATCCATTGAAGACAGCATGAAGAACGGCACCATGGTGGAAGGATGAGAGTGGCTATACGAAGCCCTCGACCTACAGACATTCAACGGGAGCATCATAATTTCCTTGATAATCATCAGTCAAAAATTATGTAATTAAATATACTTTAAACGCAACGCAGTTCTAACCGATAAATGTACAGTGCTATGGTGTAATCTAACATTCTCTAAAGTGATTGCTGTAGGTGGAACAAAATTCGAAATTTAAATGGACAGAAATTTCAGAATCCATAACATGAAATTACGTCTTCACAGTAGAGTTGTAATAAGATCTTTTCATCGTAAGAATAATGGATGCTACGAAATGTCGGTGACGTAGGAATGTCAGCAGGTTACAACCATACTGCCCTGGGAGCTGCCGATGTTGACACGGTAAGGGCAGGCAGGGTCACCAAGAGGGGAGGTGTTAAGACGTGCTCACGTAACTGCATTTCTTTCCCCCGCAGATATGATTTTCGCCGATAACATTAAGTCGGAATCGCCGCGTCCCTAAAGAAAATACTGGCAACTACCGATGACCATGGCAAACCAATTCTTCGAAGTAAAAGGCCCTATTCTATTGGTGGGCACAAAAGAAAACAGCAAAAGTCAGCACAAAAATGCTAAAGATAATAATTACTTTCCTTGGGCCAGTTTATTTGTAGATTAATCCACTTACCCCACAAAAGTCGCAAACACTGATAATTTCATTTATTTATTTTGCTTTGTCGCTGTCTCCCGCGTTAGCGAGGTAGCGCAAGGAAACAGACGAAAGGCCCAACCCACCCACATACACATGTATATACATACACCTCCACATAGCACATATACATACCTATGCATCTCAATGTATACATATATATATACACACACAGACATATACATATATACCCATGTACATAATTCATAGTCTGCCTTTATTCATTCCCATCGCCACCCCGACAAACATGGAATAACAACACCCTCCCCCTCATGTGTGCGAGGTAGCGCTAGGAAAAGACAACAAAGGCCCCATTCGTTCACACTCAGTCTCTAGCTGTCATGTAATAATACACCGAAACCACAGCCCCCTTTCCACATCCAGGCCCTACAGAACTTTCCATGGTTTACCCCAGACGCTTCACATGCCCTGGTTCAATCCATTGACAGCACGTCGACCCCGGTATACCACATCGTTTCAATTCACTCTTTTCCTTGCACGCCTTTCACCCTCCTGCATGTTCAGGCCCCGATCACTCAAAATCTTCTTCACTCCATCTTTCCACCTCCAATTTGGTCTCCCACTTCTCCTCGTTCCCTCCACCTCTGACATATATATCCTCTTGGTCAATCTTTCCTCACTCATTCTCTCCATGTGACCAAACCATTTCAAAACACCCTCTTCTGCTCTCTCAACCACACTCTTTATTTCCACACATCTCTCTTACCCTTACATTACTTACTCGATCAAACCACCTCACACCACATATTGTTCTCAAACATCTCATTTCCAGCACATCCACCCTCCTGCGCGCAACTCTATCCATTGCCCACGCCTCGCAACCGTACAACATTGTTGGAACCACTATTCCTTCAAACATACCCATTTTTGATATTCCTACAAATATCTAGGCCGGTATGCGAAGGATTTTTAATTTTCATTTGAAAACCTGATATGATTGATAAGTGTCGATAAATCTCATAAAAACAATATCGGTTATTCGTACTTGCGACAAAAGACAAAAGTCTCGATTATCAATCTATCTTCCATACTTTGATTAGATTTATCCATAAATTAAGAGAAAACGAGAATACTTTGGAGTACGAGAAAATGAAGGGTTATATAAATCACACCAATCAACTATACCTAACCCCTAATGGATGGGTGTCCCCTTTGCTCCCATGAACTACCCTACATCAACGTAAAAATCGAGGGACTCCACCCGTAGGAACTCAGCAGAGCGAACACTCATGAAAATGTCCTCTGACCTATGAACACAAACGTTTTAAGTGGACCTTGTCATAAAATCTGTACAATTTGTTCACAATAAGTGATTGAAGAACTAGAAAAGAAGTAAGCAAAGTACTGTCTGCTCTAGTAAATTATGTGCCAGTAAATGCTGAAAGATATTCAAAACAGAGATCATGGCTGCCCGTGATTGCTTTTAGTCGAAAGTGTGAAACAGGCAGAAAGTGCACATACATGATCTGAGGCCGAGCATGCGTCCCGACATTGTTTATAGGAAATAAAACTAATGAAAACCTGGTAAACAATGAAACGCTGAAAATAATTCTAAAAAAAATATAGTAATTGTTCCAAAACATTATATGGACATGACTCCTACCGTTTAGTAAAAGAGAAAAAAAATATAATGAATTTCAAGAATTCTATTTTCGCACATTTTTATCTTCATACTCTCAGGCGCCCATCGGTCCAGTAGCCAATGTCGCCCTATTCCTAGTCCATAATATATTACATTATTCCTAATTTGCCAAGGAAAAAAAATGTCAAACTACGGTCAAATGAAATTCGTATTGTAACACGCGTGATCATAAAAACAAAAAGTACACAAGAACTTTACTGGTGTGGGACTGATTAGAAATATTTTCATAGCATGATGTACGATAAACAATCTCCCAAAATAATAAGTGTGGTAATACTAGGGTAATTTTACAGTTTCCACCCCAAAGAAGTTCCGAAATATTTTCATTCATCAAATACCTCCCATAATATGAATGAGATATCTTACTAAATATTCAATTGCGAGCTAAGTGATATATACTAGTGCTTGCAAAAACAAGTATATATATATATATATATATATATATATATATATATATATATATATATATATATATATATATATTTTTTTTTTTTTTTTTTTTTTATACTTTGTCGCTGTCTCCCGCGTTTGCGAGGTAGCGCAAGGAAACAGACGAAAGAAATGGCCCAACCCCCCCCCCCCATACACATGTACATACACACGTCCACACACGCAAATATACATACCTACACAGCTTTCCATGGTTTACCCCAGACGCTTCACATGCCTTGATTCAATCCACTGACAGCACGTCAACCCCTGTATACCACATCGCTCCAATTCACTCTATTCCTTGCCCTCCTTTCACCCTCCTGCATGTTCAGGCCCCGATCACACAAAATCTTTTTCACTCCATCTTTCCACCTCCAATTTGGTCTCCCTCTTCTCCTCGTTCCCTCCACCTCCGACACATATATCCTCTTGGTCAATCTTTCCTCACTCATTCTCTCCATGTGCCCAAACCATTTCAAAACACCCTCTTCTGCTCTCTCAACCACGCTCTTTTTATTTCCACACATCTCTCTTACCCTTACGTTACTTACTCGATCAAACCACCTCACACCACACATTGTCCTCAAACATCTCATTTCCAGCACATCCATCCTCCTGCGCACAACTCTATCCATAGCCCACGCCTCGCAACCATACAACATTGTTGGAACCACTATTCCTTCAAACATACCCATTTTTGCTTTCCGAGATAATGCTCTCGACTTCCACACATTTTTCAAGGCTCCCAAAATTTTCGCCCCCTCCCCCACCCTATGATCCACTTCCGCTTCCATGGTTCCATCCGCTGACAGATCCACTCCCAGATATCTAAAACACTTCACTTCCTCCAGTTTTTCTCCATTCAAACTCACCTCCCAACTGATTTGACCCTCAACCCTACTGTACCTAATAACCTTGCTCTTATTCACATTTACTCTTAACTTTCTTCTTCCACACACTTTACCAAACTCAGTCACCAGCTTCTGCAGTTTCTCACATGAATCAGCCACCAGCGCTGTATCATCAGCGAACAACAACTGACTCACTTCCCAAGCTCTCTCATCCCCAACAGACTTCATACTTGCCCCTCTTTCCAGGACTCTTGCATTTACCTCCCTAACAACCCCATCCATAAACAAATTAAACAACCATGGAGACATCACACACCCCTGCCGCAAACCTACATTCACTGAGAACCAATCACTTTCCTCTCTTCCTACACGTACACATGCCTTACATCCTCGATAAAAACTTTTCACTGCTTCTAACAACTTGCCTCCCACACCATATATTCTTAATACCTTCCACAGAGCATCTCTATCAACTCTATCATATGCCTTCTCCAGATCCATAAATGCTACATACAAATCCATTTGCTTTTCTAAGTATTTCTCACATACATTCTTCAAAGCAAACACCTGATCCACACATCCTCTATATTATATATATATATATATATATATATATATATATATATATATATATATATATATATATATATATATATCATAAAACAAATTTTGTAACTACTGTTGACCGTAAACTGATAAATTACTTTTTTTTTATCATAGTGCGTACTAATTGTGAGAACATTCCCAAATGTGTTGAATTTTCTTCCAATTAGTATCCAGGAGCCTTTTCCAAAATAACCTAATAAATCGCTAGCACATAAGAACAGATGCTTGCATCTCATTAAATCGCAGCAACTTAGCCTCTTGACAAAGTCCATCAATCTACAAATAAGATGCCAAAGAAAATTACAAAATCAACCAAAGCTCTTTTTTTTAGCAAGAGTAATCATTTGTAAAGATGCACGAGAAGAGGCGGCGACAGCTGCTATTACTGGCTAATTCAGTAATCTCCGACAGATGTACGAGTACAATACATGGAGTCCGACAACTGTAAAGTTACCCTGCTCATAAGAACAAGAAATTACTTATGCGAGATAAATATGTACATATGCAAAATAACACTCACAGAAAAGTGTACACTACAACAAACCTATTCAAACAAGACAAATCAGTATCCATGTATGCATTACAATCCTTGTTTAACTTTAATCAGGCTTAAGAAATACAGACAAGCTTATACACAGTTACAAATATATAGTTATGGCAACCCCCCAAAATACGTTCATAATCAGTAAAATATCTTTTGACCTAAAAAGTAACCTGCACGCTTCAGGATTAAAGGTGCATTTCACTCCTATCAACACTATGTATCAAGAATCTCAGTAAAATACGTTTGAAAGTGAATTTCAATGTGTTTAAACTATGGAATTTCCGCATTACTTCGTAATCAGCATATACCTCGCAAGTGTTGGCACTTCAAGTAAGCAAAACAGACAAAATATGTATACACACTCCGAATTTCTATTAATATAATGTTAATCAAACCAAATCTAAGATTTAATATTCAAATTAAAGAGAACAGCTGTGTAACCATTTCGAGCTTTAAAATTCAAATTAAAGAGAACAATTGTGTAACCATTTTGAGCCATCTCATGAATTCAAACTGATATCCTTTCTGGCCCAGACACTGAGGAAAACGGAATTCCAGAGTAGCAAAAAGCATTAAGCAGTTCATTAGGAATATGAGCGAATCATCTTTCAATTGCTGCTTTTATCTCATAGATTGTTGTTGGTTTCGCACGATAAACATTTTCTTTTGTCGCCATAAAAAATCCACTGGCGTGGGGTCTGGTGAACAAGGGGGGGGGGGGGGGGGGGTTCAATGCTACCTCTTCGCCCAATCCATCTGTTCGGCAGATTTTCAAGATAGGCCCTTACATCACGATGGCAGTGTGGAGGTTCTCTATCTTGCTGAAAATAAAGTTTTCCTCATTCTTGGCTGTAGTTTAATAGACCATATAAATAAAAATTCAGTGTACACATTTTTTGAGATACCCTGTATTTCCATGACTGCATTAAATGGCTCATACTCAATATATTCATTAAGCTTACAAGACTGCTGCTGTATTCAAACATATTTGACTGGCCAACGATCGCTTTTCTCATACACAACTTGTGAAATTCAAAGATGTCACATTACAATTCAAAACGTACTACCAATCTGCTGGTAAAGCTTTGTTTTCTATCGGGTCAACCTATGTATTACGAAATGCACTCTAATGCACAAAGTACACATACCACACATGTAGGCCATCCATCACGGGGCACAGGTAAATAGCAAAACTTTTGTGTCGATCCAGTTCCGTGCACTGGGCTTCATCCACCATAGCCCACTGAGCACAATTGACTTCAGCCAAATGGCAAAGCTTTAAAAACCTATTTCTGTATCATTGAGTACAATCAATGATGAACATCCTTACAGTGTCTTGTAACACCTGCTCTATAAACACTCCCTAACATCATCACACAGTTACTACTTCACGCTTGGTTGCAAAACACGGCATCTCTTCCCATGGGTAAAAATACTACCCGACAACTCGTTAGCTGTACAGGGACACATCAGGAGAATTTTACATTACCACACCTATCTAATCATTCAGCTAACTTTACTTTGTTTTCCTTAACTGTTAGGATATTTTCGAACGTCAAACCATTAGATTTACGACAGAAATATACTTAAATGCAGTAGTTGGTGCTTTCATAGTTGCCACCCGATAGCACACACAGGTACTGTTACCAAGTCAGCAATTCATTACTAAATCAGTAATGAACTTTATATAAGGAGTGTGTTAATTGCAAAAGGAAATACATAAGTTATGCTCCTTCTGTAAAATAATACTACATTATCTGATTTTTTCCAATAATATCTTGCCAAGGGAACGGGGGGATAATTATCAGGCATCTGTCAGCTAAGTCTGCCGCAGCTGCCACGAGGTTACTGGACGTGGAGTGAGGGAGAGAAAATATGATGAGCATGAGGTTGGTAAGTGGTGGGTTTGGGGGGAGGGCTTGCGGGACATGGAATGGTAGGAAGGAGGACTGGTGGACTTGGGTTGAGCAAGAGGAATGCAGATGGACATGAGGTGGATGGCCATAGAGTGGACGAGAGATGGGCTGATGGTTGGGCAAGCGGGTGGAGAGAGGATTAGCGTTAGAAGGAAGTTCTTAGCTACGGAAGTTAACCGGATGAAGAATCAATAGGGTAACAGAAACGGAGAAATATCTTAAAGTATGGAGTTTCTTGAAGATGATAAGGTGCAGGGGGGCGACCACGCACGGGCGGAGAATACCCAGTTACATTGAATGACTTTACAATCATAATTTATGAACACACCCTGAATTGTTTAGCGGTGCGACCCACTTAACAGTCATAAGATCGAATCCCGGCCAGAGCAACTAATTCACAGCCAATTCCACCTGTTTCTTGTAATTGGTCGACGAATAAACACCTGGCATAAGCAGGGGTATATGTGTACATAAGTTTCTGAATTGGTGGTATATGTGGAAGTTTAAGAGACGAATGAAAAACTTCCGAGAGACACGCATACACACACACGATGACAACTGAGGCCCGTGAAGATGACACTAGAGTAATGTGCAATAATTTTCGTGTCTTGCTCGTTACGTGCAAGCAAATGCCTAGACATTTGGAGGGCAGAAAAACATCGTGAGAAGCGATGCAAAGATCTTGGAATAATTTTGATAAGTGGGTGTCCCAGTCAGCTTGCATTCGCGGCTGTCTCCATATGATAAACTGCTTACAGGCACATTTCACTTAGGTAGAAAATTTGTGATATTACTTCTAACATTTCATATATATAGTGATGAACTGCAGTGTGCCCACCCATGTAACAAAGAATATAATGAAACTATTGCTTCTGGCCATCGTAAAGTAAGATGCAAAGTTGGCAGTTTCGAGAAGTTAGGGCAGATCATAGTAATCTTGTGAAGAAAGAAAAGAATGACAGCGAAGATGACACTGGAATTAACAGAACTGACTTCCAGGGAAAGGTTACAAACCTTAAATCTGTCCACCATGGGAGGAAGAAGAATGAGGCGTGATCTGAACACAACAGTTTGATGACATCAACAGTAAACAGGTCTTAAAAAGCTGCAAGGACAGAACAACTCTAGAGGCCATAATATGTGGTAGGGCTGTACAAACCATTAGTCAGCATGGATCCAACCGGGGTCGGGCCAGCTATGGATTCGAATCCTAGCCGCGGCAGTCTGTTATTCACCCAACGCAGGTGTTTATCCCTCTCGGAGGTGATCGGTTAATGGATACCTAGTCTAGGATTACTTAAATAAATGATAAAGAAAGAACGGTTTACAGAATTCAAGCAGCCACTCGGCTGATGATATAGTGTTGGTGTGTCTAAATACCTATTTGCATTGTAAAGGGATGGTTTTATACTCACGAGACCCCAATCTCTTGAACATTCTCAACAATCATACATCTTAAATTTCCTGTTATTTCATTCCATCCATCCATCACTCATCATATAAAACTCATTTACATATATTTTTTCAACAAGGTTCTTCCATTAATTTCATGATATGGCCTCCTGGTTGTTCTATCCCTACACCCCTCGAAGAACTGACCGTTCCCAGTCCACGTTACAAATCTATTCTAAGAACTAAAAGTTGTGAGCAGGTTACCCCTTACTCTTCCAAGGTGCCGGCAGACAGTTTCTTTCATTACCTATCCTCCTAATATAGCATTCTGGCGACAGGTAAGGGACGATGTTTTTCAACTGTGTCCCATCATCATTACTATACATCTGCTTGGATTGAATATCATCAATCATATAACACACCAACTGTAGAGTCTTAGGTGATGCAATCCTCCTTGCCGTACCATCCCACTAAGGTAATCTAATCACTAAGGTAATTCCTTCCAGGAAGGAGTTTCCCCTTTATTCTCGTTTGGCGATGTAGCTTCTTAATCTGTCTCCCATGCGGTACAAGGTTTAATGTTTTCTGGCAGTCCAGATTCAAATAGTGTCCACCTAGACTTTTCGTCTGTCTAGCACTGGGTTCATTTTCTCATAGGACTCTAAGAGGCTTGATACACATGAACTCCTTACACTTTTCCATTCCCTTGGCACTTTGCCTCTCGCAGCATTTTGAACAGTAATTCAAGTGGTTTATCTGGCGTTCCTGCACACATCATCTGGACTTATGATGAAATTTCATCAGGACCATGAGCTTTAAATAGGTCAAGTCCTTTCAATATTCTGTTAATACCTTTTCTAGATATCTCAACGATTTCCATAACCTCCACACCATTCCATCTACCTGGTGTTGAGGCTATAGTGTCTCCCATTGTGAAAACACTTTTGAACTTATCATTCAGTTCCTCACATACCCATGCACCATCCTCTGTAATATCTCCCACTAAATCCCTTAGCCTGATTAGCCGCACCTTAGCTGATAACTGACTCCTGATGAATTTATGAAAAAATTTGAATTTTCTCCTGCATTATTCACAATATTAGTTTGTTTCTCCTTGCCTCTGCTACTATACTCATTCCTTCCTTTATCATACCTTGCAAATGCTGGTTGGCGAGAGTGCCGTGTCTCTTCATCGCTGAATTCTTTTTAAGCTCCTTTGTTTTCTGACATCTTTATTTAATCATTCTTTCGTATTTCTGACCTTCCCTTCGCATGAGAGGCTTCAGATACTCTTGTCTCTATTCCTTCACTGTAAATTTCACAAAACTTCTCACCATAAAACCCTGGTTCCTGGATACCGAACTTCATCTAATCTACGTTATCATGGAAATTGTTAAGGTTTGTGTAGTTTCCAAGATTATATCTCCTCTTTAAGACTAGCCTCACCTCTGCTCTTCTAACTTGAGCATCTCATGATCTCTTCTTCTAACTGGTGTATCATGTATGCTATTCTCAATATCCATGTTAGTATGTGTGAAGATAAGAACAAGCTATGTATCTGTATCTCCCGTCTCTAGCATCTTCCCTAGCAGCAAAGCCCCTCCCCAGTCCTGGCACCAAACCACTCTCCAAAAGCCACCCAGGTACCCACCACTCTCTAAAACAGCTACATCTCCACAGCAGCTTACCCCAGTGGCTTCTGCAGCAGCAGGCTAGCAGTGGCGCCACATACTTCTCCGTCCTTTGGGACGCCGCCAACTCTTTCCTCAGGCAACCACTGGAATTTTCGAGATTAAAGCGACGCTCAGGCGCATCGTCTCCCCGCCTCCTAGTTCCTCCCAGTTACAATCTTCCAGATACAATATTTCTGTGGTAAATGGTTGGCAACTATCCCTTTACTATGTTTACTGAGCGATTCTTCCCAAGCCGTGAACGCTTTTAAGAAACCATTAATGATGACATATTTTGGAACTACACTTTTCCTGCTTATTCACAGCGTCATCCACCTTCACTACCAATTCTATATAACTAATTTTTTCAAGCATTCGAAATTTTCTGCGCACCGGCAGATTAACCGAGAAATGATTGATTATTTTGTTTCAAGCATAACACTTTCATCTAACAGTCACTATCATCCAAAATTGGAGTAAATATGGATTTCCCCTGAGTTATGTTAGCTAATGTACTTACCACATCTGGCCAGCACAGTTCCCGCCCATATACTGAGCATCCCCACTTAATACAGTTCTTACCCACATACTGAGGCCAGCCACCCAACACAGTTACCGCTCACATACTGAGCACCGCCACCTAATACAATGCCCACCTACATACTGAGGCTAGTTACCCAACACAGTGCCCGCCCATATACTAAGCATCACCACTCAGTAAAGTTCCCTTACTCACTGAGCATCGCTACCCAACACAGTGTCCGCCCACATGCTAAGCACCGCCTACCAACACAGTTCCCACCTACACGCTGAGCACCGCTATCCAACACAGCTCCAATCTACTCAATTTTGAGCAGACGCGAAAACCAACACAGCTCCCATCTACTCTGCTTTGAGCTGATGTGACACCTAACTCTTACCTTCTATTTTCTGCAAATAAAAAATGTTTCTCAGAGTGTTCTTTAGCCCCAGAACTATAACTGAGCATATGCTGTACATGCCAGAGGTTTGCTGCTACAACCAAACACCCAAAATTTACAACATTAGGAGAAACACAAGTAACGTGGTTCTCAACCATCTTTCCCAATGGTGTAAAGACTCTCTGGTGCGGGGACCCGCTGGTGATTGAACAAGACTTCGGGAGGCCGTTCCAGACAGATAATATCAATCAAGCTCTCCCCAGGTTTGGCAGGTATAACACTTTCCTCAATGTGTTAACATGTAATTTTGAAAAGGGATTGGATGTTGAGGAGGAGGAGTAAGTGGTGAGTACTGATAGGGTGTCAATATTGGTAGTGCTCGTCGTTGTTTTTGTAGTAATGATGATGATGCAAGCATTGTTGGTGGCATCAGTCATGGTAGTGATGGTAACAGAAATCACAACATTAACAGTGGTGGTGGTGGTGATGGAGATAATGGCAACTAGTGTTAGTAGAGATGACAGTAGTTGTGGCGGTGACAAGTGAGTTGATGGTTCACGTGATGGTGCTGTGATAAAAAAAAAAAAAAAGACATACCTTCCGTACAGACGAGCTGCGCACCTTTTGCTTCTCGACAACATTCTCCCCTCACATCTACTACTTACTGTAGAGTCGGTCTCTTCTTCATCATACTCTCACCTTCCTTTATTCACAAGACACTTACCTGAGAAAGAAGACAAGAACAATGTTACAACAAGTAAATCTTGGGGGAGTATGCTCCAGCATAGCTGGACCTCTTAACCATTAACCATTTTTTTGAGTAAACTAACATGGAGTGTGGGAGGAAGGCTGCAGGACATGTAGTATGGGAGGAAGGCTGCAGGACATGTAGTGTGGGAGGAAGGCTGCAGGACATGTAGTGTGGGAGGAAGGCTGCAGAACATGTAGTGTGGGAGGAAGGCTGCAGGACATGTAGTGTGGGAGGAAGGCTGCAGAACATGTAGTGTGGGAGGAAGGCTGCAGAACATGTAGTGTGGGAGGAAGGCTGCAGGACATGTAGTATGGGAGGAAGGCTGCAGAACATGTAGTGTGGGAGGAAGGCTGCAGGACATATAGTGTGGGAGGAAGGCTGCAGAACATGTAGTGTGGGAGGAAGGCTGCAGAACATGTAGTGTGGGAGGAAGGCTGCAGGACATGTAGTGTGGGAGGAAGGCTGCAGAACATGTAGTGTGGGAGGAAGGCTGCAGAACATGTAATGTGGGAGGAAGGCTGCAGAACATGTAGTGTGGGAGGAAGGCTGCAGGACATGTAGTGTGGGAGGAAGGCTGCATGACATGTAGTGTGGGAGGAAGGCTGCAGGACATGTAGTGTGGGAAGAAGGCTGCAGGACATGTAGAGTGAGAGGAAGGCTGCAGAACATGTAGTGTGGGAGGAAGGCTGCAGAACATGTAGTGTGGGAGGAAGGCTGCAGGACATGTAGTGTGGGAGGAAGGCTGCAGAACATGTAGTGTGGGAGGAAGGCTGCAGAACATGTAGTGAGGGAGGAAGGCTGCAGAACATGTAGTGTGGGAGGAAGGCTGCCGAACATGTAGTGTGGGAGGAAGGCTGCAGGATATGTAGTGTGGGAGGAAGGCTGCAGAACATGTAGTGTGGGAGGAAGGCTGCAGAACATGTAGTGTGGGAGGAATGCTGCAGGACATGTAGTGTGGGAGGAAGGCTGCAGGACATGTAGTGTGGGAGGAAGGCTGCCGAACATGTAGTGTGGGAGGAAGGCTGCAGGTCATGTAGTGTGGGAGGAAGGCTGCAGAACACAGAGTGTGGGAGGAAGGCTGCAGAACATGTAGTGTGGGAGGAAGGCTGCAGGACATGTAGTGTGGGAGGAAGGCTGCAGGACATGTACTGTGGGAGGAAAGCTGCAGAACATGTAGTGTGGGAGGAAGGCTGCAGAACATGTAGTGTGGGAGGAAGGTTGCAGAACATGTAGTGTGGGAGGAAGGCTGCAGGACATGTAGTGTGGGAGGAAGGCTGCAGGACATGTAGTGTGGGAGGAAGGCTACAGAACATGTAGTGTGGGAGGAAGGCTGCAGGACATGTAGTGTGGGAAGAAGGCTGCAGGACATGTAGAGTGGGAGGAAGGCTGCAGAACATGTAGTGTGGAAGGAAGGTTGCAGAACATGTAGTGTGGGAGGAAGGCTGCAGGACATGTAGTGTGGGAGGAAGGCTGCAGAACATGTAGTGTGGGAGGAAGGCTGCAGAACATGTAGTGTGGGAGGAAGGCTGCAGAACATGTAGTGTGGGAGGAAGGCTGCAGGACATGTAGTGTGGGAGGAAGGCTGCAGAACATGTAGTGTGGGAGGAAGGCTGCAGGACATGTAGTGTGGGAGGAAGGCTGCAGGACATGTAGTGTGGGAGGAAGGCTGCAGAACATGTAGTGTGGGAGGAAGGCTGTCGAACATGTGGTGTGGGAGGAAGGCTGCAGGTCATGTAGTGTGGGAGGAAGGCTGCAGAACATAGAGTGTGGGAGGAAGGCTGCAGAACATGTAGTGTTGGAGGAAGGCTGCAGGACATGTAGTGTGGGAGGAAAGCTGCAGAACATGTAGTGTGGGAGGAAGGCTGCAGAACATGTAGTGTGGGAGGAAGGCTGCAGAACATGTAGTGTGGGAGGAAGGCTGCAGGACATGTAGTGTGGGAGGAAGGCTGCAGAACATGTAGTGTGGGAGGAAGGCTGCAGAACATGTAGTGTTGGAGGAAAGCTGCAGAACATGTAGTGTGGGAGGAAGGCTGCAGAACATGTAGTGTGGGAGGAAGGCTGCAGGACATGTAGTGTGGGAGGAAGGCTGCAGAACATGTAGTGTGGGAGGAAGGCTGCAGAACATGTAGTGTGGGAGGAAGGCTGCAGGACATGTAGTGTGGGAGGAAGGCTGCAGAACATGTAGTGTGGGAGGAAGGCTGCAGGACATATAGTGTGGGAGGAAGGCTGCAGAACATGTAGTGTGGGAGGAAGGCTGCAGAACATGTAGTGTTGGAGGAAGGCTGCAGGACATGTAGTGTGGGAGGAAGGCTGCAGGACATGTAGTGTGGGAGGAAGGCTGCAGAACATGTAGTGTGGGAGGAAGGCTGCCGAACATGTAGTGTGGGAGGAAGGCTGCAGGTCATGTAGTGTGGGAGGAAGGCTGCAGAACATAGAGTGTGGGAGGAAGGCTGCAGGACATGTAGTGTGGGAGGAAGGCTGCAGAACATGTAGTGTGGGAGGAAGGCTGCAGGACATGTAGTGTGGGAGGAAGACTGCAGAACATGTAGTGTGGGAGGAAGGCTGCAGAACATGTAGTGTGGGAGGAAGGTTGCAGGACATGTAGTGTGGGAGGAAGGCTGCAGAACATGTAGTGTGGGAGGAAGGCCGCAGGACATGTAGTGTGGGAGGAAGGCTGCAGAACATGTAGTGTGGGAGGAAGGCTGCAGAACATGTAGTGTGGGAGGAAGGCTGCAGAACATGTAGTGTGGGAGGAAGGCCGCAGGACATGTAGTGTGTCCGGGGGACATCAGGGGGACAAATTAAACTGGGGTCTTCCATTAGCCCGACGGAAAGAAAGGCGTGTGATTGCCATGGTTGCGGGTGGCTGGCTGTAAATAGGAGAAATAACCAAACCACGGAAGAAACTACCAACTTTGCGATTGCTCCGCCCTAATTTCAAGTGAACTCCCGCATCTCTTAAAGCCTCTTTTACCTCCTGTCAACTCGAGCCTCTTCTAAGGATCCCTGGTGGCCCCTCTCCCGAGCCGTTCTCTCCAGCCCTGAGGCTTCTGCCCATACCCATGCTCCTCCGGTCCTCACCGGAACGTCCCTCAGGCCTTAGGGTGCCCCTTACCCCCCACCTACTTTGCCACAGTAAGGCTTCCTTGCCTCGTATGTATCAATATTTACCACTTTCCTCAGTTCTACAACCTCTTCAACCTGTCTTTTTCCCATATACTTGAACTAATGTCTTCCACCTGTGGTTCGCACTGAACACCATCATTTATTTTACTGCATTTATAGCTGTAAACCATTTTGTAAAAAGTTACTCTGTACTCCAAAGATCATTTGCTGCTCCTGAAAGATTTATCAGCAACACTTCCGCTCTGTCCTTAGGTGGTAAATATTACGAAGAATTAGTAACTGCTCACAAATGAACAAGTGTCATCCTCTCCACCCGATGGCTGTGGTTGAGCCACCAGTGTGTGATGGCGCATCTCTCCACAGCCACAGCTATTCTTTACATCCCCTCAATAATCCACACTTCAGTCAATATTTTGCAGGGTCATATTTCAGCCCTTCCCTGCACTCGGTGAAATCTTATATAGTTGTCAGACGGCAGGAGCTCATTCCTACTACTTGGGTCAGACCTTCTCCTGCAGACACCACACCACTCGTCCGCAGTCCTCGCCATTGCCATTAACTTCCATCACCACTTGCACATCTATCAACAAACATCACCACTTCCACACCTATCAACATTCATCACCACATCCACACTTATCAACATTCATCACCACTTCCACACCTCACTATTAACATTCACTGTCATTATCCCTTGCTCTTCACACAGTCATAATTCACTTTCGTCACTTGGTTTCATGACATTCAGTACTGTTCATCATAATCATCACCTTCATGATGGGAAGCTTCGAAATAACATTATCATTCACCTTCAGCAAGAAAAGTCCGGTAATAAACTTCATCACTCAGCTTTATCATCAGTATCCGTAGCCTGAACTAGTCCTCACCCATCACCATAGTCATCTGGATCAGTAACCTGACCCTGGCTTTCACCCATCATCATCATGATCAGCAGCCTGACCCTCATCCATCATCATCATGATCAGCAGCCTGACCCTCATCCATCATCATCATGATCAGCAGCCTGACCTTAATCCATCATCATCATGATCAGCAGCCTGACCCTCATCCATCATCATCATGATCAGCAGCCTGACCTTCATCCATCATCATCATGATCAGCAGCCCAACCCTCATCCATCATCATCATGATCAGCAGCCCAACCCTCATCCATTATCATCATGATCAGCAGCCTGACCCTCATCCATTATCATCATGATCAGCAGCCTGACCCTCATCCATTATCATCATGATCAGCAGCCTGACCCTCATCCATCATCATCATGATCAGCAGCCCAACCCTCATCCATCATCATCATGATCAGCAGCCTGACCCTCATCCATCATCATCATGATCAGCAGCCTGACCTTAATCCATCATCATCATGATCAGCAGCCTGACCCTCATCCATCATCATCATGATCAGCAGCCTGACCCTCATCCATCATCATCATGATCAGCAGCCTGACCCTCATCCATCATCATCATGATCAGCAGCCTGACCCTCATCCATCATCATCATGATCAGCAGCCTGACCCTCATCCATTATCATCATGATCAGCAGCCTGACCCTCATCCATCATCATCATGATCAGCAGCCTGACCCTCATCCATCATCATCATGATCAGCAGCCTGACCTTCATCCATCATCATCATGATCAGCAGCCCAACCCTCATCCATTATCATCATGATCAGCAGCCTGACCCTCATCCATTATCATCATGATCAGCAGCCTGACCCTCATCCATTATCATCATGATCAGCAGCCTGACCCTCATCCATCATCATCATGATCAGCAGCCCAACCCTCATCCATCATCATCATGATCAGCAGCCTGACCCTCATCCATCATCATCATGATCAGCAGCCTGACCTTAATCCATCATCATCATGATCAGCAGCCTGACCCTCATCCATCATCATCATGATCAGCAGCCTGACCCTCATCCATCATCATCATGATCAGCAGCCTGACCCTCATCCATCATCATCATGATCAGCAGCCTGACCCTCATCCATCATCATCATGATCAGCAGCCTGACCCTCATCCATTATCATCATGATCAGCAGCCTGACCCTCATCCATCATCATCATGATCAGCAGCCTGACCCTCATCCATTATCATCATGATCAGCAGCCTGACCCTCATCCATTATCATCATGATCAGCAGCCTGACCCTCATCCATCATCATCATGATCAGCAGCCTGACCCTCATCCATCATCATCATGATCAGCAGCCCAACCCTCATCCATCATCATCATGATCAGCAGCTTGACGCTGGTCCTCACATAACATTATCATCATCATTATCACCAAGATACTACAGGCAAGGCCGTGAGGGTCAACATATCCCCATCACAAAATTCTTACCTTGTCTTCCGCGTCAACGTCCTCTTTTCACCAACAATATGTCCCTCTTAACCTCCTTTCCAAACAGTCCATGTCTTCATAAAATCTTCCCCCTAGTCCTTGAATTCTCCTGACCCTCTTTCTTTGACTCGCCCTAACTTCGCCTTCCTCCGTTCCTTCTCTTCCTCCTAACCTCTATTCTATGACTACCCTGTATCCTCCATTCCTTTTCTTCTCAATAACCTTCACGTTCCTCCATAATGTCACCTTTCCTCTATTCGTTGTTTATCTCTAATCTCCCATTGTTTCCATTATTCAAATTTCGCTTCCTCTCCATTCCCTGTCTTGTCCCTTCCTCCTTCCCAGTTCCTTAGATCTCTCCTTCCTTCACATCATGCATTTCCTTGTCATACAGTTTCCCCACTCCTGTCTTTGACTTTTCCCTGGACTCCAGTTTCCCCACCCGTGTCCTTGCCTTTTCCCTGGCCTCCAGTTTCCTCACCCTTGGTCATGCCTTCGCCTGGTTTCCAGTTTTTCAGTCCCTAGCCTTTCTCTGGCCTCCAGTCTCTCAGTCCCTGGTTTTCTCTCTACCATACTTTTCTTCACTATTTTGCCTTCAGATTCCTTGCCCTCACTTACCGTCGTCCAAGTCCTGGGAATGGAGGGGGGCCGCCACCAGCCCGTCTGCGCTGCCGTCCTCCACGGGCTGGCCAGCGTTGTTGTTCTCAATGTCTATGTCCGCTTGGTTCATGGTGACGACGTTGCCGCTAACCCCACCTTTGCGCCAACCATCCTGAGACGCCCGGGAGAGCCCAAGAACCGTTCGGTACAGCTCTGTAGTGTCTCTTACGGCGCTCTCATCTAGTGAGGACTGCGGCTAGTGGTGACACTTACGGCTGTGTTGATGGATTTCCTGTGACACTTATGACCTGGGTTCTTACACCACTTTTTGCAACATGGTTGGGTTCTAACACCGTCTTTGCGACATGCTTGGATTTTGACACTCTCTTTGTGAAAATTATGGCTGGGTTCAGACACCTTCTTTGCAACATTTATGGTTGGAAACTTACGATGTTTTGACTTTTATGAACACATTCTTTTGTTGTTTCCCGATGACGACGTCCACCTCTTTTTTTGGGAACGCAGCTAGGATAAATAATGACACGAGGCTGGGGTAGATTGTCACACGGGGCTGGGGTCAGTTGTGACACGTCAGTTGTGACACGGGGCTGGGGTCAGTTGTGACACGGGGCCGGGATCAGTTGTGACATGGTGCTGGGGTAAGTTGTGACACAGAGCTGGGGTCAGTTGTGACACGGGGCTGGGGTCAGTTGTGACACAGAGCTGGGGTCAGTTGTGACACAGGGCTGGGGTCAGTTGTGACATGGGGCTGGGGTCAGTTGTGACACGGGACTGGAGTCAGATGTGACATGGGGCTGAAGTCAGTTGTGATACGGAGCTGTGGGCAGTTGTGACACGGGTCAGGATCATTTGTGAAATGGGGCTGGGATCAGTTGTAACGCGGGGCTGGGCTCATTACTGATATGGTGTTGAGTTCCATTGTGACATGGGGCTGGGATCATCTGTGAGGAGGGGCTGAGCTCATCCGTGATCACGAGGCAGGGTTTAGTTTGTGACATGGGGCTTAGGTCAGTTGTGACACAGGACTGGGGTCAGATGTGACACAGGACTGGGGTCAGTTGTGACACGGGGCTGGGGTCAGATGTGGCACGGGGCTGGGGTCAGATGTGGCACGGGGCTGGGGTCAGATGTGGCACGGGGCTGGGGTCAGTTGTCTTTCTTGACAGTCAAGGTTAGGCCCTGAGACGGTCGTTGACACACAGGTTGAGCGCTAACACTGTTTTCGCAATACTTGAGCATAGATGTTGAACGTGTGGCTTACAATAATCAATATAACGATTATGGAGGAATTTAATGTGTGTGTGTGTGTGTGTGTGTGTGTGTGTGTGTGTGTGTGTGTGTGTGTGTGTGTGTGTGTGTTTTGGAATATTATAGGTTACAGTGACGCTGTACCAGCCTCCTCAGATCCAATTCTCTTTTGCTGTTGTCTATAGTTTCGATTTCCTCGTGATGACGACCTGGAGTTATGTGCTTGAAAAAATTATCTATCTCGACGTATTGTTACAACAGTTGTTGTTGCTACGCTTTCATGACCTCTCACTGTTGGTAGGTAGTTCAGCACCGCGTACCTTACATCAGGCATGACACGTTCACTCCTGCTTGCCAAGTCATCTTGTCATATGGACTTTCACAGCTGTTTGCCTGTACACTGGAGGAAGTTACGGTACTAATCACAAGAAAATACCTACAGAATCACTACAAGAAATATAACAAGTAATCTTAAAATAATCAGTATGATTATAGCAGCAGGTTTTCTGCATAGTGTCATACTGCAGCAGTAACACTGCTAACCTGCCCAACACACACACACACACACACACACACACACATATATATATATATATATATATATATATATATATATATATATATATATATATATATATATATATATATATATATATCTTTCTTTTTTCTTTCAAACTATTCGCCATTTCCCGCATTAGCGAGGTAGCGTTAAGAACAGATGACTGGGCCTTTGAGGGACTACCCTCACCTGGCCCAATTCTCTGTTCCTTCTTTTGGAAAATTAAAAAAAAAATGAGAGGGGAGGATTTCCAGCCCCCCGCTCCCTCCCCTTTTAGTCGCCTTCTACGACACGCAGGGAATACGTGGGAAGTATTCTTGCTCCCCTATCCCCAGGGATAATATATATATATATATATATATATATATATATATATATATATATATATATATATATATATATATATATATATATATATATAATTTCTCACATATTCGCCATTTCCCGCTTTAGCGAGGTACCGTTAAGATTAGAGGACTAAGCCTTAGAGGGAATATCCTCACTTGACCCCCTTCTCTATTCCTTTGAAAAAAAAAAAAAAAGGGAGGATTTCCAACCCTCCGCCCCCTCCCATTTTAGTCGCCTTAAGCTGACACTGTCAGAGGGAACCTAAGTTATGTATGGCCCGACTGCCGCCCCCAGGATTTGAGCCCATGTAGGCCTATGCTGACTCAAAGTCATTAACGATAATCACTAAACCGTGGAGGCTCGTGTGTAATCACCTGTTTGTAATTATCTATTTGTACAGTACGGGGTGAGTGGCAAGGGGGAGGGGGGAGTTATACACTAGTGGGGCCCCATGTCTTGTACTGTACGGGGAAGGAGTTGTACACTAGTGGGGCCCCATGTCTTGTACTGTACGGGGAAGGAGTTGTACACTAGTGGGGCCCCATGTCTTGTACTGTACGGGGAAGGAGTTGTACACTAGTGGGGCCCCATGTCTTGTACTGTACGGGGAAGGAGTTGTACACTAGTGGGGCCCCATGTCTTGTACTGTACGGGGAAGGAGTTGTACACTAGTGGGGCCCCATGTCTTGTACTGTACGGGGAAGGAGTTGTACACTCGTGGGGCCCCATGTCTTGAACATTCTCTACCACTATACGTCATCTTAAATCTATGTGCGTTGTCTGCATCAACCATGTCTTCAGTCATTCATCCAACACACTTGTAATATAAACACTTCTTTGATTTTTTTTTCAAATTTCTTGGTTACTTTTATGTTGACCTTGGTTCCTCTATCCCTACATCGCTCGTAGAACTGTTCACTGTCCACGTCATCGAGCTGTTGTAAAAAGATAAAGGTTGTGACGACTATCCCTCACTTTTGACCTTTCCAAGATGGACAAATTCAAACCCTTTAACCTTTTTTTATGTAATTCAGCTCTCTTACGCCTAGTGTGTGTGTGTGTGTGTGTGTGTGTGTGTGTGTGTGTGTAATAACTTATTCGTACCGTACGAGAGAGTTTTACGATCGTTGAGCCTCATCTGTTCTACCTTTTCTGTCAAACATTCAAAATTTCTGTGCGCTGTTTGCATTAAATCTTATTCCATCTATCCACCATTCTCATACAATAAAATTATTTCACATATTTTCTAACATGAATATCATGTTTTGTATTCTGATTGTTCTATCCTTACATCTGTCAATGACTGTTCCCTCTCTAAGTCGTCAATCTGTTTTTAAAACCTAAGTTTGTGTTCAAGTCACCCTCCTTTTTTCCTCCATGGTGGGTAAACTTCAGGCATTTAGCCTTTTCCATAAACTTATTTTTCGTAATTCTGGTACCATCTTTGTTGCTCTCCAATACCGCTCTGTGCTACTTCAGGTATGGCGACAAAACTTTACAGACATATCCTAGTTTTGGCTTTGTGTGAGATGTTTTTTGCTCTCCTCTGTACCTTCTCTTTTAGCTCTTTGTGCTTCTTCACAAGTGTATTCTTGTTTAGGCCTTATGACAGATGTGACCAGCTTGCTGATATATCCTCATCCAAGAACTGCCAGCAGACTGTTACTCTCCTGGATTATTTCTCCTAAGCAGGAATTCTGGCGACACAGACCCCGGCAACTCAGTTCCTGCAAGATGATATGTATATATATATATATATATATATATATATATATATATATATATATATATATATATATATATATATATATATCCCTGGGGATAGGGGAGAAAGAATACTTCCCACGCATTCCTCACGTGTCGTAGAAGGCGACTAAAGGGGACGGGAGCGGGGGGCCAGAAACCCTCCCCTCCTTGTATTTCAACTTTCTAAAAGGGGAAACAGAAGAAGGAGTCACGCGAGGAGTGCTCATCCTCCTCGAAGGCTCAGATTGGGGTGTCTAAATGTGTGTGGATGTAACCAAGATGAGAAAAAAGGAGAGATAGGTAGTATGTTTGAGGAAAGGAACCTGGATGTTTTGGCTCTGAGTGAAACGAAGCTCAAGGGTAAAGGGGAAGAGTGGTTTGGGAATATCTTGGGAGTAAAGTCAGGGGTTAGTGACAGGACAAGAGCAAGGGAAGGAGTAGCACTACTCCTGAATCAGGAGTTGTGGGAGTATGTGATAGAGTGTAAGAAAGTAAATTCTAGATTGATATGGGTAAAACTGAAAGTTGATGGAGAGAGAGATGGGTGATTATTGGTGCATATGCAACTGGGCATGAGAAGATCATGAGAGGCAAGTATTTTGGGAGCAGCTGAATGAGTGTGTTACTGGTTTTGATGCACAAGACCGGGTTATAGTGATGGGTGATTTGAATGCAAAGATGAGTAATGTGGCAGTTGAGGGAATAATTGGTATACATGGAGTGTTCAGTGTTGTAGATGGAAATGGTGAAGAGCTTGTAGATTTATGTGCTGAAAAAGGACTGGTGATTGGGAATATCTGGTTTAAAAAGAGAGATATACATAAGTATACGTATGTAAGTAGGAGAGATGGCCAGTTAGCGTCATTGGATTACGTGTTAATTGATAGACGCACGAAAGAGAGACTTTTGGATGTTAATGTGCTGAGAGGTGCAACTGGAGGGATGTCTGATCATTATCTTGTGGAGGCGAAGGTGAAGATTTGTGGGGGTTTTCAGAAAAGAAGAGAGAATGTTGGGGTGAAGAGAGTGGTGAGAGTAAGTGAGCTTGGGAAGGAGACTTGTGTGAGGAAGTACCAGGAGAGACTGAGTACAGAATGGAAAAAGGTAAGAACAAAGGAGGTAAGGGGAGTGGGGGAGGAATGGGATGTATTTAGAGAAGCAGTGATGGCTTGCGCAAAAGATGCTTGTGGCATGAGAAGCGTGGGAAGTGGGTTGATTAGAAAAGGTAGTGAGTGGTGGGATGAAGAAGTAAGATTATTAGTGAAAGAGAAGAGAGAGGCATTTGGACGAGTTTTGCAGGGAAAAAATGCAAATGAGTGGGAGAGGTATAAAAGAAAGAGGCAAGAGGTCAAGAGAAAGGTGCAAGAGGTGAAAAAGAGGGCAAATGAGAGTTGGGGTGAGAGAGTATCATTAAATTTCAGGGAAAATAAAAAGATGTTTTGGAAGGAGGTAAATAAAGTGCGTAAGACAAGGGAGCAAATGGGAACTTCAGTGAAGGGGGCTAATGGGGAGGTGATAACAAGTAGTGGTGATGTGAGAAGGAGATGGAGTGAGTATTTTGAAGGTGTTTTGAATGTGTTTGATGATAGAGTGGCAGATATAGGGTGTTTTGGTCGAGGTGGTGTGCAAAGTGAGAGGGTTAGGGAAAAGGATTTGGTAAACAGAGAAGAGGTAGTAAAAGCTTTGCGGAAGATGAAAGCCGGCAAGGCAGCAGGTTTGGATGGTATTGCAGTGGAATTTATTAAAAAAGGGGGTGACTGTATTGTTGACTGGTTGGTAAGGTTATTTAATGTATGTATGACTCATGGTGAGGTGCCTGAGGATTGGCGGAATGCGTGCATAGTGCCATTGTACAAAGGCAAAGGGGATAAGAGTGAGTGCTCAAATTACAGAGGTATAAGTTTGTTGAGTATTCCTGGTAAATTATATGGGAGGGTATTGATTGAGAGGGTGAAGGCATGTACAGAGCATCAGATTGGGGAAGAGCAGTGTGGTTTCAGAAGTGGTAGAGGATGTGTGGATCAGGTGTTTGCTTTGAAGAATGTATGTGAGAAATACTTAGAAAAGCAAATGGATTTGTATGTAGCATTTATGGATCTGGAGAAGGCATATGATAGAGTTGATAGAGATGCTCTGTGGAAGGTATTAAGAATATATGGTGTGGGAGGCAAGTTGTTAGAAGCAGTGAAAAGTTTTTATCGAGGATGTAAGGCATGCGTACGTGTAGGAAGAGAGGAAAGTGATTGGTTCTCAGTGAATGTAGGTTTGCGGCAGGGGTGTGTGATGTCTCCATGGTTGTTTAATTTGTTTATGGATGGGGTTGTTAGGGAGGTAAATGCAAGAGTTTTGGAAAGAGGGGCAAGTATGAAGTCTGTTGGGGATGAGAGAACTTGGGAAGTGAGTCAGTTGTTGTTCGCTGATGATACAGCGCTGGTGGCTGATTCATGTGAGAAACTGCAGAAGCTGGTGACTGAGTTTGGTAAAGTGTGTGGAAGAAGAAAGTTAAGAGTAAATGTGAATAAGAGCAAGGTTATTAGGTACAGTAGGGTTGAGGGTCAAGTCAATTGGGAGGTGAGTTTGAATGGAGAAAAACTGGAGGAAGTGAAGTGTTTTAGATATCTGGGAGTGGATCTGGCAGCGGATGGAACCATGGAAGCGGAAGTGGATCATAGGGTGGGGGAGGGGGCGAAAATTCTGGGGGCCTTGAAGAATGTGTGGAAGTCGAGAACATTATCTCGGAAAGCAAAAATGGGTATGTTTGAAGGAATAGTGGTTCCAACAATGTTGTATGGTTGCGAGGCGTGGGCTATGGATGGAGTTGTGCGCAGGAGGATGGATGTGCTGGAAATGAGATGTTTGAGGACAATGTGTGGTGTGAGGTGGTTTGATCGTGTGAGTAACGTAAGGGTAAGAGAGATGTGTGGAAATAAAAAGAGCGTGGTTGAGAGAGCAGAAGAGGGTGTTTTGAAGTAGTTTGGGCACATGGAGAGAATGAGTGAGGAAAGATTGACCAAGAGGATATATGTGTCGGAGGTGGAGGGAACGAGGAGAAGAGGGAGACCAAATTGGAGGTGGAAAGATGGAGTGAAAAAGATTTTGTGTGATCGGGGCCTGAACATGCAGGAGGGTGAAAGGAGGGCAAGGAATAGAGTGAATTGGAGCGATGTGGTATACCGGGGTTGACGTGCTGTCAGTGGATTGAATCAAGGCATGTGAAGCGTCTGGGGTAAACCATGGAAAGCTGTGTAGGTATGTATATTTGCGTGTGTGGACGTGTGTATGTACATGTGTATGGGGGGGGGGGGTTGGGCCATTTCTTTCGTCTGTTTCCTTGCGCTACCTCGCAAACGCGGGAGACAGCGACAAAGTATAAAAAAAAAAATATATATATATATATATATATATATATATATATATATATATATATATATATATATATATAAAACGAAAGGGGAGGATTTCCAGCCACCTGCTCCCTCACCTTTTAGCCGCCTTCTACGACGCGCAGGGGATACGTGGGAGGTATTCTTTTTTTTTTTTTTTTTTTCCAAAGGAAGGAACAGAGAAGGGGGCTGGATGAGGATGTTTCCTCAGAGGCCCAGTCCTCTGTTCTTAAAGCTACCTCGCTGACGCGGGAAATGGCGAATAGTATGAAAGAAAGAAAAAGATATATATATATATATATATATATATATATATATATATATATATATATATATATATATATATATATATATATATAGTATTTTGTATTTGATTACATACTTGTATGGTATAGTGAGAACTCTATACGCGCTGGGTCTCATCACGTGCTTTCTAATGTTCACTTGTTTACTAATATTTGTGTGGTAGTGCACAATAAATTTGCTATTCTTGCGACTATCATATGTCTTTTTTAAACTTGTGTATGCCGTCCCCATTCACGACTCGGTTCACTGCATTCGTCCTTTACTCTTAAACTATAAAAGTACTTCTTCACATCTTCTCGAACAAGTTATTTTTGCTTAATGTCTTGTTATGGTCTGTAGGTGTTATACCTTTACGAAGAACCCTTTCCTGTTGAAGTTTCCAGCTGGTTTAAAACCTTGAAAATTATGTATACGTCACTCACTCTTGTCTCTTCCATTTTTTTTTTTTTTTGCCTTTAACCTTTTACTGTTACTCAACTTTCTTTTTATGTTATCATCTTTGTTATCCTCTTCTGGTTCTTCTCTATTAGTTCTTTGTGTGTGTGTGTGTGTGTGTGTGTGTGTGTGTGTGTGTGTGTGTGTGTGTGTGTAACTGCGAGCATCGGTAGAGGAGAAATTTCGGAGTAAGAGTGGTCGTGGCAGTGACGGGGTAAGTGTAGGGGTGCCTGCAGCTGGTGGGGCAGCTTGTAAGAAGCGTCACTCACATCAGGTGGTGGTGCAGTCTGTAGGAAGCATCTCTCACGTCAGCTGTCGGCGCAGCTTGTAAGAAGCATCCCTCACACATCAGATGGTGGAGCAGGCACGTCTGAGAGGCCAAGGCAGGAAGAACCGGTCTATTCGGGGAGTTGCCCGAGTTGTTTTCGTGCCATAAGGTGGTTGCTACTGTGTGGAGTTGTCTGGAAATCTCACTGTTGGGGTCTGGAGGCACCATAAGTTGTTAGTGGATGGAGGAAGCAGCTGCTGTGCTGGAGTGGGGGGTTAGGCTGGAGGATGGCCCTCCCCCCAAGTCAATATTGATTGTCGTGCTCCCGACCCTCGACCGCTGCACACACAACATTTTCTCGCCACTCTGTGATACCACCTCAGTTCTGTCTTCTCCGTGTTTGAGAGAGAGAGAGAGAGAGAGAGAGAGAGAGAGAGAGAGAGAGAGAGAGAGAGAGAGAGAGAGAGAGAGAGAGAGAGAGAGAGAGAGAATGAATAACGGAGTAAGAAAGTAGACAGAAATGCGGCCACAGAGATCTCGTTCTCACGTTGTATATACTGTTATGTTGGGCTGGGCTTAATCTCTATAAAACGACAACGGGTAAGAACGAGTAGCTGGGTTAAGATGATGTATGTTATGGGAACATGACGCTACGACAAACCTTAGTGTGGCGTGGGATTACGAGCCCAGTTGAGGTGTTATGTGGGGTCAAACTAAGTCACTTTGAGGTGTTTGGTGAAGGCAGCTAAATAAAGGTATGTTCTGTGGAATCATTATTCCAGGTCAAAGTCCGTAGGATTGTACTGGGTAAAGCTCAGGTGTTATCTGGAGTCCTTCAAGTTCACGCTAAAGGGTTGTTTGGAGCATTATGTTGGGTTAACATGTGTTCTTCTGGGTAATGGAGGCTCAAGCTCAAGTATGGTCATGCCAAGTCACGAAGAGTAGCTGACTACATATGGCTCGCAGGACCCTTGATATAATGTTATCTCTAGACACTATTCGGTGTCTTGTGAGTCACTGTGGGGTTTTACGGAGTAACTCTATGTCAAATTGTTGTTCTGTAGAGTCATTCCGGGTCAATGTAAATTGTCTTGTGGCATCATTTCAGGTCGGTATGGGTCTGTCGGTCATTCCAGGCCAAACAGAGGCATTCTGTTGAATCACTTCCGGTCATGCTGTATTTTTTAGACATCTATATGACTTCATGACAGATAAATAGTTGCACAAGAAAACAAGGAAATCTGAGGACACGGAAATCTAGGCTGAACTCCGGCCGGCCCTATACGTATACCCTTGGTCATCCCTTTACCTCCGGCCACCCTGTAGTGACAATGAAGATTTAGCAATGTCCACAAAAACCTAATATTAGCATCTACATAGTTGGTAAAAGCTAGAAAATTGCGTTCATAACATCAACTAATTCACTGCTCTCTCGACTTCAGAAGACATGAAGATTCGAGAGTGCATTGCTTCCCACTGAGAGAGACAGCATCCCTTGGTAGGTGAAAGGGAGTCGAATAAGGAAGGAGCCAATCTGGATGTCTTAGGAAAGTAATATTTTACTTAACGGCAAACTTACAGGCTATCTAGGTCAAGTGGCGACAAACAGGATCAGGAAATGTACATAAGATTAAACACAAAAAAGGGGGGACACAGTTCTCAAAATGTGAAGAAAATTCAAAGGAATTCATTAAATACGTTAAAAGGAAAAATCAAGGACACCTATTGACATTTACCAAGCAAAAATAACACGTTAAGTATAGACAATAAAGAACTTATTTCCCCCTTAAACAAGTATGCGGATTCAGTTTTCTAGAAAACGATATGAATAGGAGAGTGGTGAAGGTGAGTGAGCCTGGAAAAGGGGCTTATGTGAAGAGGTGCCAGGAGAGACTGAGTGTGCAGTGGCAAAGGTGAGAATCAATGTAGTTTGGGGAGAAAGTGAGGAATGGGAGGTATTTAGGAAAGCACTGCTGACATGTGAGAGAGATGTGTGTACCAGGTGGGAGGCGATTATGTGAGTAAGGGCAGTCTGCGGTGGGATAACGAAGTTGACAATGAAAGAGAAAAGAAGAGAGTGCGAGGACTAGATAAACAAGAGAGAACGGTAGGAGGTCAATACTTACTTTCGTAGAGCCTTTGAAAAAGTACCACACAAAAAGAAAAAAATGCAAAGTAAAATTTAAGCTTACGGCGTTGGAAAGTGAGTCTGCGCGAGGATATCAGATTGACGGTCAGATGGGAAACAAGTGGTACTAAACGAGGAAACAACGGACTGGCATCACATAACGATCGGGCTACAACAAAGTTCATTTCTTGGACCAATGCATTTCATCATCTACATCAACAACCTGGAGACCAGTCTCCCCAGTAGAATACTAAAATGTGCCGAGGTCATGAAATTATGAAATACAGCCCAGTTATATATAAAGTCCAGCCCAATTATATATAAAGTCTGCCTAAAGATTCAAAGGTGTAGACAAACAGATGGGGTGGTCAGAGAAATAAGTCATGGATTCATTACAGGGAAATACAAACTAATGCACTTCGCTGCTGAAAATATAAACCACGAATACACATGTTAAATCATTATCAGAAATAAGAAAAAAAAATACCTTGGAGCTATAATCATTAATGATCTAAAATTCGCTCAATAATGCAATGCTATATACTACAATACAACCTCCAGGATGCCAAGTTTCATTGGTAGGATTATGAATTATATACATACAAGTTTCATTGGTGGAATTATGAATTATAACACATTATATAACACTCATTCTTTATAAAACCCTGGTCAGATCTTACTTGAAATACTCTATTAAACACTGTTCACCAAACCGGATCAAAAGCAGAAAATATACAACAAATTCAAAGTAGAATAACCAAACTAATGCTGCCACTTATGATGAAAGGCCTCAAAATACTCTCTCTCTCTCTCTCTCTCTCTCTCTCTCTCTCTCTCTCTCTCTCTCTCTCTCTCTCTCTCTCTCTTAAAGGCACAGACTTCGACATGTACACGTTTTAGTGGTAAATACTTCCAATAATTTACGATAAAACTTCTTCACTTTACACAGAAATTCAATGACCAGAAAACATGGTTTGAAGATAAAGGAAGGACTTATAATAGAAATGAGGGTAAAAGTTTTCTCGGCTGCATAGTGGCAACCTGAAATGAATTACCTCCAGATACAGTAAATGCAAAGACTATCAGTGCCTTCAAATCAAGGCAGGCAAATTCTTCAATGGTATCTTTTATCAGTAATGTATTACATTAGCAGGTGAAATTCAGACTTATCTTTCTTTTACAGAGTCCAGATGCAGTGCAGCAGTTTGTAAAATTAGAAAGAACTTTACCCGTTCACAATTACCAATCAAATTCCCATAATTTTACGCTTTCCCCACTGTACGGAGTGTTCCTTCTTATACTGTCGTAATACAGGTTCAGGTCTAACAAACTGTCTTGATGCATGTACATTCCTCACATACTGTCTTGATGTAGGTTTAGTCATCACATACTGTCTTGATGCATGTACATTCCTCACATACTGTCTTGATGTAGGTTTAGTCATCACATACTGTCTTGATGCATGTACATTCCTCACATACTGTCTTGATGTAGGTTTAGTCATCACATACTGTCTTGATGCAGGTTCAGTCCTTACATACTGTCTTGATGTAGGTTCAGTCCTCACACACTGTCTTGATGTAGGTTTAGTCATCACATACTGTCTTGATGCAGGTTCAGTCCTCACATACTGTCTTGATGTAGGTTCAGTCCTCACATACTGTCTTGATGTAGGTTTAGTCATCACATACTGTCTTGATGCAGGTTCAGTCCTCACATACTGTCTTGATGCAGGTTCAGTCCTCACATACTGTCTTGATGTAGGTTTAGTCATCACATACTGTCTTGATGCAGGTTCAGTCCTCACATACTGTCTTGATGCAATTTCAGTCCTCACATACTATCTTGATGTAGGTTTAGTCATCACATACTGTCTTGATGCATGCACATTCCTCACATACTATCTTGATGTAAGTTTAGTCATCACATACTGTCTTGATGCATGTACATTCCTCACATACTATCTTGATGTAAGTTTAGTCATCACATACTGTCTTGATGCATGTACATTCCTCACATACTATCTTGATGTAGGTTTAGTCATCACATACTGTCTTGATGCATGTACATTCCTCACATACTATCTTGATGTAGGTTTAGTCACCACACACTGTCTTGATGCATGTACATTCCTCACATACTATCTTGATGTAAGTTTAGTCATCACATACTGTCTTGATGCAGGTTCAGTCCTCACATACTGTCTTGATGCAGGTTCAGTCCTCAGTCCTTACATACTGTCTTGATGCAGGTTCAGTCCCCACATACTGTCTTGATGTAGGTTGTCATCATATACTGTCTTGATGCAAGTTCAGTCCCCCACATACTGTCTTGATGTAGGTTCAGTCATCACATACTGTCTTGGTGCAAGTTCAGTCCTCACATGCTGTCTTGATGCAGGTTCAGTCCCCCACATACTGTCTTGATGCAGGTTCAGTCCTCAGTCCTTACATACTGTCTTGATGCAGGTTCAGTCCTCAGTCCTTACATACTTACTTGATGCAGGTTCAGTCCCCACATACTGTCTTGATGTAGGTTCAGTCATCACATACTGTCTTTATGTAGGCTCAGTCATCACATACTGTCTTGATGCAGGTTCAGTCCCCCACATACTGTCTTGATGCAGGTTCAGTCCTCAGTCCTCACATACTGTCTTGATGCAGGTTCAGTCCTCACATACTGTCTTGATGTAGGTTTAGTCCTCACATACTGTCTTGATGCAGGTTCAGTCCTCACATACTGTCTTGATGCATGTATATTCCTCACATACTATCTTGATGTAGGTTTAGTCATCACATACTGTCTTGATGCAGGTTCAGTCCTCACATACTGTCTTAATGTAGGTTTAGTCATCACATACTGTCTTGATGTAGGTTCAGTCTTCACATACTGTCTTGACGCAGGTTCAGTCCTTACATACTGTCTTGATGTAGGTTTAGTCATCACATACTGTCCTGATGCAGGTTCAGTCCTCACATACTGTCTTGATGCAAGTTCAGTCCTCACATACTACCTTGATGCAGGTCCAGTCTCCACATACTGTCTTAATGTAGGTTTAGTCATCACATACTGTCTTGATGCAGGTTCAGTCCTCACATACTGTCTTGATGTAGGTTCAGTCATCACATACTGTCTTGATGCAGGTTCAGTCCTTACATACTGTCTTGATGTAGGTTTAGTCATCACATACTGTCTTGATGCAGGTTCAGTCCTCACATACTGTCTTGATGTAGGTTTAGTCCGCACATACTGTCTTGATACAGGTTCAGTCCTCACATACTGTCTTGATGTAGGTTTAGTCATCACATACTGTCTTGATGCAGGTTCAGTCCTCACATACTGTCTTGATGCAAGTTCAGTCCTCACATACTACCTTGATGCAGGTTCAGTCCTCACATACTGTCTTAATGTAGGTTTAGTTATCACATACTGTCTTGATGCAGGTTCAGTCCTCACATACTGTCTTGATGCAAGTTCAGTCCTCACATACTACCTTGATGCAGGTTCAGTCCTCACATACTGTCTTAATGTAGGTTTAGTCATCACATACTGTCCTGATGCAGGTTCAGTCCTCACATACTGTCTTGATGCAAGTTCAGTCCTCACATACTACCTTGATGCAGGTCCAGTCTCCACATACTGTCTTAATGTAGGTTTAGTCATCACATACTGTCTTGATGCAGGTTCAGTCCTCACATACTGTCTTGATGCAGGTTCAGTCCTCAGTCCTTAGATACTGTCTTGATGCAGGTTCATTCCCAACATACTGTCTTGATGTAGGTTGTCATCATATACTGTCTTGATGCAGGTTCAGTCCCCCACATACTGTCTTGATGTAGGTTCAGTCATCACACACTGTCTTGGTGCAAGTTCAGTCCTCACATACTGTCTTGATGCAGGTTTAGTCCTCACATACTGTCTTGATGCAGGTTCAGTCCTCACATACTGTCTTGATGCAGGTTTAGTCCTCACATACTGTCTTGATGCAGGTTCAGTCTCCACATACTGTCTTGATGCAGGTTCAGTCCTCACATACTGTCTTGATGCAGGTTCAGTCCCCATATACTGTCTTGATGCAAGTTCAGTCCTCACATACTACCTTGATGCAGGTTCAGTCTTCACATACAGTCTTGGTGAAGGTTTAGTCATCACATACTGTCTTGATGCAGGTTCAGTCCTCGCATACATTGATTCATATGTGTAACAATGGTTACATAGTCCTGACACACGGCCGTACCAACATAACACAGATGTGTAACAACGGTTACAGAGTCCCATCAGGGGCAGATATATAATTTAATCATCCACCAGCATTCACCAACAGAGGTCTCAGTACAGTGTTCATCAACAGAAGCCTCTGTAAAGACATATGTTCACCAACAGAGGTCTCAGTGCACAGTGTTTATCAACAGAGGCCCCAGAAAACAAATGTTCACCAAAGTGGTCTCAAGACACAGTGTTCATCAACAAAACCCTCTGTAAACACATATGTTCACCAACAGAGGTCTCTGTACACAGTGCTCATCAACAGAAGCCTCTGTACACACATATATGTTCATCAACAGAGGTCTCTGTACACAGTGTTCATCAGCAGAAGCCTCTGTACCCAGATATTTTCACCAACAGAGGTCTCTGTACACAGTGTTCATCAACAGAAACCTCTGTACACACACTGTTCACCAACAGAGGTCTCTGTGCACAGTGTTCATCAACAGAAGCCTCTGTACCCATATATGTTCACCAACAGAGGTCTCAGTACACAGTGGTCACCAACTGATGCCTCTGTACACACATATGTTCACCAACAGAGGTCTCAGTACACAGGGTTCATCAACAGAAGCCTTTGTACACACATATGTTTGCCAACAGAGGTCTCTGTACAGAGTGTTCATCAATAGAGGCCTCTGTACACACATATGTTCACCAACAGAGGTCTCTGAACACCGTGTTCATCAACAGAAGTCTCTGTACACACATATGTTCACCAACAGAGGTCTCTGTACACAGTGTTCATCAACAGAAGCCTCTTCACACATATATGTTCACCAACAGAGGCCTCTGTTCACAGTGTTCATCAATAGAGGCCTCTGTACACACATATGTTCACCAACAGAGGTCTCTGTGCACAGTGTTCATCAACAGAAGCCTCTATACACATATATGTTCACCAACAGAGGTCTCTGTACACAGTGTTCATCAACAGAAGCCTCTATACACACATATGTTCACCAACAGAGGTCTCTGTACACAGTGTTCATCAACAGAAGCCTCTATACACACATATGTTCACCAACAGAGGTCTCTGTACACAGTGTTCATCAACAGAAGCCTCTGTACACACATATATGCTCACCAACAGAAGTATCAGTACACAGTGTTCATCAACAGAAACCTCTGTACACACATGTTCACCAACAGAGGTTCTGTACACAGTGTTCATCAACAGAAGCCTCTGTATACACATATGTTCACCAACAGAGGTCTCTGTACATTGTTCATCAACAGAAGCCTTGTACACACATATGTTCACCAACAGAGGTCACTGTACACACAAAACTTCACCAAAAGAAATCGCTATAGACATGTTCACCAACAGAGTTCACTGTTAATATATATCTTCATCAATAGAGGTTACTGTACACAAATACGTTCACCAACAGAGGTCATTGCACATACAAACACACACACACACACACACACACACACACACACACACACACACACATGTTCATTAACAGAAGTCACTGCACACACATATATTCATCAACAGAGGTCACTGTACACAATTGCTCAACAAAATATGTCACTGCACATGTCTATGTTCACCGACAGAGGTCACCATACACATATATGATCGCCAACAGAGGCAATATATGTTCACTATCAGAGGTCACAATACACATATATGATCATCATCAGAGGTGAGACATGTTCACTATCAGAGGTCACCGTACACATATATGATCACCATCAGAGGTGATTTATGTTCACCACGAATGGTCACGGTACACATTTCAGTACATCAAGTATGTGTTCATATAACCAGGTTAACGGTAAACAGTGGTCATTACAAAATGATGAGATGCTAACAGATTCGAAATAAAGGTTATCATATCTAGAAGCCTCATAGTGATGTCATTACCTCACTATCAACAGTACCTGTATGTCAAGACCTCACCATCAACGGTACATGTGTGTCATGACCTCACCATCAACGGTACATGTGTGTCATGACCTCACCATCAACGGTACATGTATGTCAAGACCTCACCATCAACGGTACATGTGTGTCATGACCTCACCATCAATGGTACATGTGTGTCATGACCTCAGTATGAGCGGTATATGGCATGACCTCACCATCAATGTAACGATGTTATGACTTCACCATCAACATTATTTGTATATCATGACATTATCATCAGAAACCGTATGTCATGAATTCACTATCAATGATAATTGAATGTCATGAATTCACCATCAACGGTTTTTCTGTATCATGACATCACCATCAACTGAACCTTTATGTGAAAACCTTACCATTACCATCACCATTATGTAGATGTGTTCACACACACAATCAGCTGTACTATTGCTGCACCAGAAACGTTCACCAGATCCTGATATTTCCTCAAGAAACTGCCGGATTCTGACATCACTACGGACACATCACTGTACTAACATCGTCTTTACAAACATGTTGACCAAGCAGCAGCCCATTTAGCAGGACCAGAGCGCAACACTACTTCTTACTGGCCTGCTGGTGTTAGCTGGCAGAGAGACGTAATTTAACCGGTCTCCGCACACCACTCACCCAGGAAGAGTAGGTCTGCCTCCCTGCTATGACTCGACACGATTTGCCATGAAATAAGGCATAAAGGACGAGCAAAGAACGGTACCAGGGTATGAGGGACAAGAGGAATGACAACTGATATCCCTTACTGTAGTGATGTCCTCCCAGATTATCGCCGAGGTAATCTGGCCACTCGCCGCAGAGGCCACAAACCAGCGGCGACGCCCTCGGTCACTGAGCACCTCTTGCAGGACTGCCAGATCACCGACACGACTCGCCACACAAGAAGAAGCAAAGTGAGTCAGAATAATGCTAGAGGAAACGGAGAGAAGTGTGCGCCGGAGGTGGTGTGTGGTGGTGGTGGTGGTGGTGAGGGCAAGGTGGCTTCACCAACACTGCTGCCCCTCGCGCTCCTTCTCACCAACCACTCACCATCACCGCCACCACCACGCCCACCGAGCACGCGCACACACGCTTCCCTATCATCCATGGTCTTCACGCGCAATCACGGGTGCACGGGCACAACACTCACACCTCCACTAAACGTTAGTTGGTTTGTCATCAGCGAAGTAACGTTCAAAACCGCTGATGAAATAAAGCTTCTGGCCGTGAAGAAAATGACAATTATTATTACACAGCTTTAAAAGTGTCATAACATGTACCTACAAGTAACGGCGAATGTTGTCATGTTACTGTCGGCAGAATGATACACAGTACACTGAAATTAACACCTTTAATAACATCGAACGACGCTGTAGCAATATTGTATATAATGAGAGTTACTGTCATCTAGTAACACAGGAGTAACAGTCTATATAACGAACGTTACTCTCATCCAGTGACGCTGGAGGTATCACACTGCATAACTAGCGTTACTGTCATCGAGTGACGAACATGTAACACTGTAAGCAGTTAACGTCACTGTCCTCAATGATGCAGGAATAATAGTCTATATAATGGACGTTATTATCATTGAGTGACGTAAGAGTAACATTGTATGTGGAGGGCGTTACTGACATAAAATGACACGGGAGTAACGCAAGAAGCAATCAAGCTACTTTCAGTAATGGAAAAACAATACCCGCCAGTACGACTCAGCAGGGGAGGGGTACTGAGCGTCCAGTGTAGTATGACTCATCAGCGGAGGGATGCTGAGCGTCCAGTGTCAGTACGACTCACCAGTGGAGGAGTGCTGAGCTACAAATGTCAGCAGGACTTACTAGTGGAGGGGTGCTGAGCGTCCAGTGCCAGTATGACTTACCAAGGAAGGGTTGTTGAACATCCAGTGTCAGTATGACCCTCCACTGGAGAAGTGCTGAGCGTCCAAAGTCAGTATGACTCACCAGTGGAGGGTTGCTGAACGTCCAGCGTTAATATGACTTAAAATTGGAAGGGCACTGAGCGAGTGTGACTCACCAGTGGAGGGGTCCAGAGTCAGTACGATTCAACAGTGGAGGGGTGATGATCATCCAGTGTCAGCATGAATTACTAGTGGAGGGGTGCTGAGCGTCTAGTGTCAGCATGACTCACCAGTGGAGGGGTGCTGAGCGTCCAGTGTCAGCATGACTTACCAGTGGAAGGGTCCTGAGAGTCCAGTGTCAATATGATTCACCAGTGGAGGGGTGCTGAGCGTCCAGCGTCAGTATGACTCAACAGTGGAAGGGCGCTGAGCGTCCAGCGTTAGTATGACTTACCAGTGAAGGGGTGCTGAGCTTCCAGTGCCAGCATGACTTACCAATGGAAGGGTGCTGAGCGTTCAGTGTCAGTATGGCTCACCAGTGGAGGGGTGCTGAGCGTCGTGTCAGTATGATTGACCAGTGGAGGTTTCTTTAACGTCCAGAGTCAGCATGACTCATCAGTGGAGGTATGCTGAGCGTCCAGAGCCAGCAATGCTGACCAGTTGAGGAGCGCTGAGCGTCCAGTGTCAGCAAGACTTACCAGTGGAAGGGTGATGATCTTCTAGTGTCAGTATGACTCAAAAATGGAACGGTGCTGATCATCAAGTATCGGCATGGCTCACCAGTGGAGGGTTGCTGAGTGTCCAGTACCAGTATGACTCACCAGTGGAGGGGTGCTGAACGTCCAGTTCCACTATGACTCACCATTGGAGAGGTTCTGAGCGCCCAGTATCAGCATGACTCACCAGTGAAGGTGTGCTGAGCGTCCAATGTCAGCATGGCTCACCAATGGAGGGGTACTGAGCATCCAGTGTCAGTATGACTCACCAGTGATGGGGTGCAGAGCATCCACTGTCAGTATGGCTCACAGTATAGGGGTGCAGAGCGTCCAGCGTCAGCATGATTCTCCAGCGGAGGAGTGCTGAGCGTCGTGTCAACATGAATCACAAGCTGAGAATAGCTAAGCGTCGAATGTCAGTATGACTCACCAGTGGAGGGGTGCTGAGCATTCAGTCAGCATGGCTCACAAGTGGAGGGGTGCTGAGCGTCCAGTGTCAGTATGACTCACCTGTGGTGGATGCTGACCTTCCAATGTAAGTATGACTCACCAGTGGAGGGGTGCTGAGCATTCAGTCAGCATGGCTCACAAGTGGAGGGGTGCTGAGCGTCCAGCGTCAGCATGGTTCATCAGTGGAGGGATGCTGAGCGTCGTGTAAGCATGACTCACAAGTGGAAGGGTGCTGAACACCCAATGTTAGTATGACTCACCAGTGGAGGGGTGCTGAGCATCCAGTGTCTGTATGACTTAACAGTGGAGGGGTGTTGAGCGTCGTGCTAGTATACGCACAAATGGAGGGGTGCTGAGCGTCCAATGTCAGCATGACTCACCAGTGGAGGGGTACTTAGCGTCCTGTGTCAATCTGATTTACCACAAAGTAAAGCTGAGCGACCAGCGCCGCCAACATAACTCACCATGGAGGTTTGTTGCAAGTCCTGTGTCATCAAAGCTCACCGGTGAAGAGGTGCTGAAGATCCTGTGCCAGCAAGACTAACTAGTGGAAGAGTGTTGAGCATCATGTGCCAGCATGACTCATCATGCAAGGATACTAAGCTTCCCGTGCTAGCACGACTCACCATGAAAGGGTGCTGAGCGTCCTTCTAGCATGACTCACCATTGGAGAGGTGCTGAGCGTCCTGTGCCAGCATAACCCACCAGAGGTGGGGTGCTGAACGCCCTGTGCCAGCATGACTCACCATGGAAGAGTGCTGAGTATCTTGGGTGCTGAGCGTCCTGTGTTAGCATGACTCACCATGGAGGGTTGCTGAGTATCTTATATCAGCATGACTCACCATGGAGGGGTGCTTGGTATCCTGTGTCACATGATTCACCACGGAGGGGTAGTGAACGTTCTGTGTCAGCATACATACCGTCGTGTTCTATTTTGGCCTTATTTGATACACAGCATCTTCTCTCGATGGTGGAAATCTACAAACATATGAAACAAGGCAGTTTTCTTTGGAAACTGTGATATGGATATCCTATTATCATACATATATTTCTTTTTCCACTGTGCACCTTGGCGACACGCACGTGAAGATTCCGGTTCCAATTTCCGCATATGCACTTTAAAAATCAACTTAGGTCCGAGACGTAGCCGTTCTGACGCACACAAGACAATTTCCTGTTCAACAGACCTCGTTGAAAACTCTCCCGGCTCAGCCGGCCGACCTTGGTGCCGTCATTACCTCAGCTAGATAGGATCATCAGTAATGGAGAAAACTCGCGCCAAAGAAGTTCATATAATAAGAATTGAGTCCATTCTTTACGGAAAACTTAGTTCGTGTTACATGTGTGGCTATCATATAGAGCCACTACAGATTGATCACCAGGCTATCCGTCACCATCTTTCCTACAAGGTATCATTCCACTTATTTAATACATCTAAAAACTTTCGCTCTTCCTTGGAAGGATGTCTTATCCAATCTTTCCTGCCACTACAAATATCCCTGAGCATTCCATCTAACACTTACAACATCGGTTCCTACGGCCTACCATTGCTCGAGATTTCTCTTCTTGCCAAATATTCTTTCTATGGGACCAAAGCATGTCAGGAGTTCTCCTCTCTCTCCACAGGCCAATTTAACAGAAGCTTTATTGTTTCCTCACTTGCCATCATGCCAGGGGTTCTTCTCTTTTCCACCTGCCATCAAGTCACGACCTCTACTGTCTCTCCACCTGCCAACATGTCAGGAGCTCTACTGTCTCTCTACCTGCCACCATATCAGGAGCTCTACCGTCTCTCTACCTGCCACCATATCAGGAGCTCTACTGTCTCTCCACCTGCCAGCATGTCAGGAGATGCACTGTCTCTCAACCTGCCAACATGTCAGTAACAGACGAAGGCCGCATTCTCTATGTGTCATGCTCAAAGCCCCGAAACCACAGCCCCTTACCCACAACCAGACTCCACAGACCTTTCCATGGTTTCCCCCGTCCGCTTCACATGCCTTGCTTCAGTGCACTGATAGCATATCTACCTCTGTATACCAAATCGTTCTCTCTCTCTTCAGTAAACGTCTTGATGATGTTACCCAACTCGGAGTGGGCTATAGATTATAATCACAAGAGTTTGACTCTCCTTTTGATGCTGAACACACCAAATGTAATTATTGCCAGCAAAACCACTCTCACAATCTGCGACAATGTGTATTTGATTGTTGTAAAGTTAATCATTCAAAAATATTTTCAGTCTAATATTACATGGCATGTTTATTTCGTCAATGATAATGCTGTACTTCAGATACTTGAAGACTATCCTGACATTGCCTATTGTAAATAGTTCAAGTGTTACATAATGCAATCATTGTTCATGAGCCTTTGTAAACAGTTCACTATGTAAATCGTTTGATTATTCATTCGATTTTGCTCAATCCCTATTAGTATTTTTCTCATTATCTAACTTTTAATCTAATTCAATCAGTGAGTCCCACTCCCTAAACCACTATGCACTCTGTATCCTCTTTAACGCCACCGTCCTCAGAATGGAGTAAGAATGCATATTAAATTCAACGTTCTTGCGACAAAAAGAAAAAAAATCAGTAGTGTGTCAGTGTAAAATCATTTTCAAACAAAACTGTAACGAAAAAAATCAACTTTACTTCACTGGAGAATCACTGTGACTATTGACACATTTTCTGACCTACCAAGTAAAGGGGCACTAAGCGACCACTCTCAGGTTTGCTCTTAACAATAACCGCCCATTCTCATTCTAGGCATTTTCTCAGAAGACACTGCACTGTGACGCTTATGACCCATGACCCAATTTTCCAGTAATCACAGATGCTTTCGCAAAGGAAATAAGAACATGTTAACAAGTCAGTCATCTTGAAAATGATATATACAAAATAAACGATGTGAGTCATGCAATCACGGGTGCACAGTGGTGAAATACAAGCTCTTATGAGCCTCCTCACCGGTGACGCCTGTACTTGCTGGCTGCACGGCTCTGCACCCAACCCCAAACACCACTAACAACACCTTAACATTCAGCAAAGCTTGTTTATTATAATGATTTCAAGATATTCTTCTTTTGTCTAAATTCCATATATATATATATATATATATATATATATATATATATATATATATATATATATATATATATATATCCCTGGGGATAGGGGATTAAGAATACTTCCCACGTACTCCCTGCGTGTCGTAGAAGGCGACTAAAAGGGGAGGGAGCGGGGGGCTGGAAATCCAACCCTCGTTTTTTTTTTAAATTTTCCAAAAGAAGGAACAGAGGGGGCCAGGTGAGGATATTCCAAAAAAGGCCCAGTCCTCAGTTCTTAACGCTACCTCGCTAACGCGGGAAATGGCGAATAGTTTAAAAGAAAAAGAATATATATATATATATATATATATATATATATATATATATATATATATATATATATATATATATATATATATATATATTTGGACGACTTTTGCAGGGAAAAAATGCAATTGAGTGGGAGATGTATAAAAGAAAGAGACAGGAGGTCAAGAGAAAGGTGCAAGAGGTGAAAAAGAGGGCAAATGAGAGTTGGGGTGAGAGAGTATCATTAAATTTTAGGGAGAATAAAAAGATGTTCTGGAAGGAGGTAAATAAAGTGCGTAAGACAAGGGAGCAAATGTGAACTTCAGTGAAGGGCGCAAATGGGGAGGTGATAACAAATAGTGGTGATGTGAGAAGGGGATGGAGTGAGTATTTTGAAGGTTTGTTGAATGTGTTTGATGATAGAGTGGCAGATATAGGGTGTTTTGGTCGAGGTGGTGTGCAAAGTGAGAGGGTTAGGGAAAATGATTTGGTAAACAGAGAAGAGGTAGTAAAAGCTTTGCGGAAGATGAAAGCCGGCAAGGCAGCAGGTTTGGATGGTATTGCAGTGGAATTTATTAAAAAAAGGGGGTGACTGTATTATTGACTGGTTGGTAAGGTTATTTAATGTATGAATGACTCATGGTGAGGTGCTTGAGGATTGGCGGAATGCGTGCATAGTGCCATTGTACAAAGGCAAAGGGGATAAGAGTGAGTGCTCAAATTACAGAGGTATAAGTTTGTTGAGTATTCCTGGTAAATTATATGGGAGGGTATTGATTGAGAGGGTCAAGGCATGTACAGAGCATCAGATTGGGGAAGAGCAGTGTGGTTTCAGAAGTGGTAGAGGATGTGTGGATCAGGTGTTTGCTTTGACGAATGTATGTGAGAAATACTTAGAAAAGCAAATGGATTTGTATGTAGCATTTATGGATCTGGAGAAGGCATATGATAGAGTTGATAGAGATGCTCTGTGGAAGGTATTAAGAATATATGGTGTGGGAGGCAAGTTGTTAGAAGCAGTGAAAAGTTTTTATCGAGGATGTAAGGCATGTGTACGTGTAGGAAGAGAGGAAAGTGATTGGTTCTCAGTGAATGTAGGTTTGCGGCAGGGGTGTGTGATGTCTCCATGGTTGTTTAATTTGTTTATGGATGGGGTTGTTAGGGAGGTGAAACATAGCCCACGCCTCGCAACCATACAACACTGTTGGAACCACTATTCCTTCAAACATACCCATTTTTGCTTTCCGAGATAATGTTCTCGACTTCCACACATTCTTCAAGGCTCCCAGAATTTTCGCCCCCTCCCCCACCCTATGATCCACTTCCGCTTCCATGGTTCCATCCGCTGCCAGATCCACTCCCAGATATCTAAAACACTTTACTTCCTCCAGTTTTTCTCCATTCAAACTTACCTCCCAATTGACTTGACCCTCAACCCTACTGTACCTAATTACCTTGCTCTTATTCACATTTACTCTTAACTTTCTTCTTTCACACACTTTACCAAACTCAGTCACCAGCTTCTGCAGTTTCTCACATGAATCAGCCACCAGCGCTGTATCATCATCGAACAACAACTGACTCACTTCCCAAGCTCTCTCATCCACAACAGACTTCATACTTGCCCCTCTTTCCAAAACTCTTGCATTCACCTCCCTAACAACCCCATCCATAAACAAATTAAACAACCATGGAGACATCACACATCCCTGCCGCAAAACTACATTCACTGAGAACCAATCACTTTCCTCTCTTCCTACACGTACACATGCCTTACATCCTCGATAAAAACTTTTCACTGCTTCTAACAACTTGCCTCCCACACCATATATTCTTAATACCTTCCACAGAGCATCTCTATCCTCTCTATCATATGCCTTCTCCAGATCCATAAATGCTACATACAAATCCATTTGCTTTTCTAAGTATTTCTCATATACATTCTTCAAAGCAAACACCTGATCCACACATCCTCTACCACTTCTGAAACCACACTGCTCTTCCCCAATCTGATGCTCTGTACATGCCTTCACCCTCTCAATCAATACCCTCCCATATAATTTACCAGGAATACTCAACAAACTTATACCTCTGTAATTTGAGCACTCACTCTTATCCCCTTTGCCTTTGTTCAATGGCACTATGCACGCATTCCGCCAATCCTCAGGCACCTCACCATGAGTCATACATACATTAAATAACCTTACCAACCAGTCAATAATACAGTCACCCCCTTTTTTTAATAAATTCCACTGCAATACCATCCAAACCTGCTGCCTTGCCGGCTTTCATCTTCCGCAAAGCCTTTACTACCTCTTCTCTGTTTACCAAATCATTTTCCTTAACCCTCTCACTTTGCACACCACCTCGACCAAAACACCCTATATCTGCCACTCTATCATCAAACACATTCAAAACACCTTCAAAATACTCACTCCATCTCCTTCTCACATCACCACTACTTGTTATCACCTCCCCATTTGCGCCCTTCACTAAAGTTCCCCTTTGCTCCCTTGTCTTACGCACTTTATTTACCTCTTTCCAGAACATCTTTTTATTCTCCCTAAAATTTAATGATACTCTCTCACCCCAACTCTCATTTGCCCTCTTTTTCACCTCTTGCACCTTTCTCTTGACCTCCTGTCTCTTTCTTTTATACATCTCACACTCAATTGCATTTTTTCCCTGCAAAAATCGTCCAAATGCCTCTCTCTTCTCTTTCACTAATAATTTTACTTCTTCATCCCACCACTCACTGCCCTTTCTAATCAACCCACCTCCCACTCTTTTCATGCCACAAGCATCTTTTGCGCAATCCATCACTGATTCCCTAAATACATCCCATTCCTCCCCCACTCTCCTTACTTCCATTGTTCTCACCTTTTTCCATTCTGTACTCAGTCTCTCCTGGTACTTCCTCACACAAGTCTCCTTTCCAAGCTCACTTACTCTTACCACCCTCTTCACCCCAACATTCACTCTTCTTTTCTGAAAACCCATACAAATCTTCACCTAGGCCTCCACAAGATAATGATCAGACATCCCTCCAGTTGCACCTCTCAGCACATTAACATTCAAAAGTCTCTCTTTCGCGCGCCTGTCAATTAACACGTAATCCAATGACGCTCTCTGGCCATCTCTCCTACTTACATACGTATACTTATGTATATCTCGCTTTTTAAACCAGGTATTCCCAATCACCAGTCCTTTTTCAGCACAGAAATCTACAAGCTCTTCACCATTTCCATTTACAACAGTGAACACCCCATGTATACCAATTATTCCCTCAACTGCCACATTACTAACCTTTGCATTCAAATCACCCATCACTATAACCCGGTCTCGTGCATCAAAACCACTAACACACTCATTCAGCTGCTCCCAAAACACTTGCCTCTCATGATCTTTCTTCTCATGCCCAGGTGCATATGCACCAATAATCACCCATCTCTCTCCATCAACTTTCAGTTTTACCCATATTAATCGAGAATTTACTTTCTTACATTCTATCACATACTCCCACAACTCCTGTTTCAGGAGTACTGCTACTCCTTCCCTTGCTCTTGTCCTCTCACCAACCCCTGAATTTACTCCCAAGACATTCCCAAACCACTCTTCCCCTTTACCCTTGAGCTTCGTTTCACTCAGAGCCAAAACATCCAGGTTCCTTTCCTCAAACATACTACCTATCTCTCCTTTTTTCACATCTTGGTTACATCCACACACATTTAGACACCCCAGTTTGAGCCTTCGAGGAGGATGAGCACTCCCCGCGTGACTCCTTCTTCTGTTTCCCATTTTAGAAAGTTAAAAAATACAAGGAGGGGAGGATTTCTGGCCCCCCGCTCCCATCCCCTCTAGTCGCTTTCTATGACACGCAAGTAATGCGTGGGAAGTATTCTTTCACCCCTATCCCCAGGGATAATATATATATATATATATATATATATATATATATATATATATATATATATATATATATATATACACACACATATACATATATATACATATGAAAAATGTAAGAAATAATTTAGAAAACTGAAACTTCTAGCTTGAAATGAAATGAAAAAATGAATGTCACATAATGGTTCAACCTCTGGCTATGGAAAAGGGAAATGTATAATTTATTTACACAAACGTCAATAGTAGTTCTCATCAATTTAACAACTGTATCATACTGCCTGGTCCACTTATATATATATATATATATATATATATATATATATATATATATATATATATATATATATATATATATATATATATATATATAACAGCTCCCTTTCCACATCCAGGCCCCACACACTTTGCATGGTTTACCCCAGACGCTTCACATGCCCTGGTTCAATCCATTGACAGCACATCGACCCCGGTATACCACATCGTTCCAATTCACTCTATTCCTTGTACGCCGTTCACCCTCCTGCATGTTCAGGCCCCGATCACTCAAAATCTTTTTCACTCCATCTTTCCACCTCCAATTTGGTCTCCCACTTCTCGTTCCCTCCACCTCTGACACATATATCCTCTTGGTCAATCTTTCCCCACTCATTCTCTCCATGTGAACAAACCATTTCAAAACACCCTCTTCTGCTCTCTCAACCACGCTCTTTTTATTTCCACACATCTCTCTCACCCTTACATTACTTAATCGATCAAACCACCTCACACCACATATTGTCCTCAAACATCTCATTTCCAGCACATCCACCCTCCTGCGCACAACTCTATCCATAGCCCACGCCTCGCAACCATACAACATTGTTGGAATCACTATTCCTTCAAACATACCCATTTTTGCTTTCCTAGATAATGTTCTCGACTTCCAAACATTCTTCAAGGCTCCCAGAATTTTCGCCCCCTCCCCCACCCTATGATCCACTACATACAAATCCATTTGTTTTTCTAAGTATTTCTCGCATACATTCTTCAAAGCAAACAGCTGATCCACACATCCTCTACCACTTCTGAAACCACACTGCTCTTCCCCAATATATATATATATATATATATATATATATATATATATATATATATATATATATATATATATATCCCTGGGGATAGGGGAGAAAGAATACTTTCCACGCATTCCTCACGTGTCGTAGAAGGCGACTAAAGGGGACGGGAGCGGGGGGCTAGAAACCCTCCCCTCCTTGTATTTTAACTTTCTTAAAGGGGAAACAGAAGAAGGAGTCACGCGGGGAGTGCTCATCCTCCTCGAAGGTTCAGATTGGGGTACCTAAATGTGTGTGGATGTAACCAAGATGAGAAAAAAGGAGAGATAGGTAGTATGTTTGAGGAAAGGAACCTGGATGTTTTGGCTCTGAGTGAAACGAAGCTCAAAGGTAAAGGAGAAGAGTGGTTTGGGAATGTCTTGGGAGTAAAGTCAGGGGTTAGTGAGAGGACAAGAGCAAGGGAAGGAGTAGCACTACTCTTGAAACAGGGGTGTTAGGAGTATGTGACAGAGTGTAAGAAAGTAAACTCTAGATTGATATGGGTAAAACTGAAAGTTGATGGAGAGAGATGGGTGATTATTGGTGCATATGCACCTGGGCATGAGAAGAAAGATCATGAGAGGCAAGTGTTTTGGGAGCAGCTGAATGAGTGTGTTAGTGGTTTTGATGCACGAGAGCAGGTTATAGTGATGGGTGATTTGAATGCAAAGGTTAGTAATGTGGCAGTTGAGGGAATAATTGGTATACATGGGGTGTTCAGTGTTGTTAATGGAAATGGTGAAGAGCTTGTAGATTTCTGTGCTGAAAAAGGACTGGTGATTGGGAATACCTGGTTTAAAAAGAGATATACATAAGTATACGTATGTAAGTAGGAGAGATGGTCAGAGAGCGTTATTGGATTACGTGTTAATTGATAGGCGCGCGAAAGAGAGACTTTTGGATGTTAATGTGCTGAGAGGTGCAACTGGAGGGATGTCTGATCATTATCTTGTGGAGGCGAAGGTGAAGATTTGTAGAAGTTTTCAGAAAAGAAGAGAGAATGTTGGGGTGAAGAGAGTGGTGAGAGTAAGTGACTTGGGAAGGAGACTTGTGTGAGGAAGTACCAGGAGAGACTGAGTGCAGAATGGGAAAAGTTGAGAACAAAGGAGGTAAGGGGAGTGGGGGAGGAATGGGATGTATTTAGGGAAGCAGTGATGGCTTGCGCAAAAGATGCTTGTGGCATGATAAGCGTGGGAGGTGGGCAGATTAGAAAGGGTAGCGAGTGGTGGGATGAAGAAGTAAGATTATTAGTGAGAGAAAAGAGAGGCATTTGGACGATTTTTGCAGGGAAATAATGCAAAAGAGTGGGAGATGTATAAAAGAAAGAGGCAGGAGGTCAAGAGAAAGGTGCTAGAGGTGAAAAAGAGGGCAAATAAGAGATGGGGTGAGAGAGTGTCTTTAAATTTTAGGGAGAATAAAAAGATGTTCTGGAAGAAGGTAAATAAAGTGCATAAGACAAGGGAACAAATGGGAACTTCAGTGAAGGGGGCTAATGGGGAGGTGATAACAAGTTGTGGTGATTTAAGGAGGAGATGGAGTGAGTATTTTGAAGGTTTGCTGAATGTGTTTGATGGTAGAGTGGCAGATACAGGGTGTTTTGGTCGAGGTGGTGTGCAAAGTGAGAGGGTTACGGAAAATGATTTGGTAAATAGAGAAGAGGTAGTAAAAGCATTGTGGAAGATGAAAGCCGGCAAGGCAGCGGGTTTAAAGGTATTGCAGTGTAATTTATTAAAAAAAGGGGGTGACTGTATTGTTGACTAGTTGGTAAGGTTATTTAATGTATGTATGATTCATAGTGAAGTGCCTGAGGATTGGCGGAATGCTTGCATAGTGCCATTGTACAAAGGCAAAGGGGATAAGAGTGAGTGCTCAAATTACAGAGATATAAGTTTGTTGAGTATTCCTGGTAAATTATATGGGAGGGTATTGATTGAGAGGGTGAAGGCATGTACAGAGCATCAGATTGGGGAAGAGCAGTGTAGTTTCAGAAGTGGTAGGGGATGTGTGGATCAGGTGTTTGCCTTGAAGAATGTATGTGAGAAATACTTAGAAAAGCAAATGGATTTGTATGTGGCATTTATGGATCTGGAGAAGGCATATGATAGAGTTGATAGGGATGCTCTGTGGAAGTTATTAAGAATATATGGTGTGGGAGGCAAGTTGTTAGGAGCAGTGAAAAGTTTTTATCGAGGATGTAAGGCTTGTGTGTGTGTAGAAAGAGAGGAAAGTGATTGGTTCTCAGTGAATGAAGGTTTGCGGCAGGGGTGTGTGATGTCTCCATGGTAGTTTAATATGTTTATAGATGGGGATGTTAGGGAGGTGAATTCAAGAGTTTTGGAAAGAGGGGCAAGTATGCAGTCTGTTGTGGATGAGAGAGCTTCGGAAGTGAGTCAGTTGTTGTTCGCTGATGATACAGCGCTGGTGGCTGATTCATGTGAGAAACTGCAGAAGCTGGTGACTGAATTTGGTAAAGTGTGTGAAAGAAGAAAGTTGAGAGTAAATGTGAATAAGAGCAAGGTTATTAGGTACAGTAGGGTTGAGGGTCAAGTCAATTGGGAGGTAAGTTTGAATGGAGAAAAACTGGAGGAAGTAAAGTGTTTTAGATATCTGGGAGTGGATTTGGCAGCGAATGAAACCCATGGAAGCGGATGTAAATCGTAGGGTGGGGGAAGGGGCAAAAATTTTGGGAGCCTTGAGGAATGTGTGGAAGTCGAGAACGTTATCTCAGAAAGCAAAAATGGGTATGTTTGAAGGAATAGTGGTTCCAACAATGTTGTATGGTTGCGAGGCGTGAGCTATGGATAGAGTTGTGCGCAGGAGGGTGGATGTGCTGGAAATGAGATGTTTGAGGACAATATGTGGGGTGAGGTGGTTTGATCAAGTAAGTAATAATAGGGTAAGAGAGATGTGTGATAATAAAAAAGTGTGTGGTTGAGAGAGCAGAAGAGGGTGTTTTGAAATGGTTTGGTCACATGGAGAGAATGAGTGAGGAAAGATTGACCAAGAGGATAAATGTGTCAGAGGTGGAGGGAACGAGAAGTGGGAGACCAAATTGGAGGTGGAAAGATGGAGTGAAAAAGATTTTGAGTGATCGGGGCCTGAACATGCAGGAGGGTGAAAGTCGTGCAAGGAATAGAGTGAATCGGAACCATGTGATATACCGGGGTCGACGTGCTGTCAATGGATTCAACCAGGGCATGTGAAGCATCTAGGGTAAACCATGGAAAGTTCTGTGGGGCCTGGATGTGGAGAGGGAGCTGTGGTTTCAGTGCATTATTACATGACAGCTAGAGACTGAGTGTGAATGAATGGGGTCTTTGTCGTCTTTTCCTAGCACTACCTCGCACACATGAGGGGGAGGGGTTTGTTATTCCATGTGTGGTGAGGTGGCGATGGGAATGAATAAAGGCAGACAGTATGAATTATGTACATGTGTATATATGTATATGTCTGTGTGTATATATATATGTATACATTGAGATGTATAGGTATGTATACTTGCATGTGTGGATGTGTATGTATATACATGTGTATGTGGGTGGGTTGGGCTATTCTTTTGTCTGTTTTCTTGCGCTACCTGGCTAACGCGGGAGACAGCGACAAAGCAAAATAAAAAAAAAAAAATTTATATATATATATATATATATATATATATATATATATATATATATATATATATATATATATATATTTTTGCTTTGTCGCTGTCTCCCGCATTTGCGAGGTAGCGCAAGGAAACAGACGAAAGAAATGGCCCAACCCACCCCCATACACATGTATATACATACACGTCCACACACACAAATATACATACCTACACAGCTTTCCATGGTTTACCCCAGACGCTTCACATGCCCTGATTCAATCCACTGACAGCACGTTAACCCCGATATACCACATCGATCCAATTCACTCTATTCCTTGCCCTCCTTTCCCCCTCCTGCATGTTCAGGCCCCGATCACACAAAATCTTTTTCACTCCATCTTTCCACCTCCAATTTGGTCTCCCACTTCTCCTCGTTCCCTCCACCTCCGACACATATATCCTCTTGGTCAATCTTTCCTCACTCATTCTCTCCATGTGCCCAAACCATTTCAAAACACCCTCTTCTGCTCTCTCAACCACGCTCTTTTTATTTCCACACATCTCTCTTACCCTTACATTACTTACTCGATCAAACCACCTCACACCACACATTGTCCTCAAACATCTCATTTCCAGCACATCCACCCTCCTGCGCACAAGTCTATCCATAGCCCACGCCTCGCAACCGTACAACATTGTTGGAACCACTGTTCCTTCAAACATACCCATTTTTGCTTTCCGAGATAATGTTCTCGACTTCCACACATTCTTCAAGGCTCCCAGGATTTTTGCCCCCTCCCCCACCCTATGATCCACTTTCGCTTCCATGGTTCCATCCGCTGCCAGATCCACTCCCAGATATATATATATATATATATATATATATATATATATATATATATATATATATATATATATATATATATTATCCCTGGGGATAGGGGAGAAAGAATACTCCTATGGTACCTCAACTGTGCCACACCAAAAATACCCAATACCCTGGAATCACTTTCAGGTGCAGTAAAGACTATCATTACAACAACAAATGGGCTTCAGTCCAGTTTCTTTAACAACAGTGAATGTGTCATAAGTCTGAGGAACATATCTCAGTGATTATATCAAAGAAATAGTCAGCTGACAACTGAAAAATTGAATAAAGAAATCCAATCAAAATGCAGTCAACTAAGTGTTCTGGAACCAGTGCTAATCACAAAAGATATCTACTTAAGTATTTGAGAAGTAGCAGGTTATGGAAAGATATCTAACAAAATACAGTGTTAGAGCAATGCCTCCCAGTTCACTATGTAATGCATGAATTCAACCCTAAAGTGATATAACAAAACTATCAGTGAATATTTCATTCAAGTAGCTTAATATTAGAATATCAAACAAGACTAAAATATGGTTATGTTATACAAGTATTGCCACAAAAAACATTACCTGAATGATAATTTCAGTTTAACTTTCATGGATTCTTCCTAAAAATCTAAAGCATACATCTGAAATATGCCACCATCAGATAAAAAGTCATCTTTCCACTAATGCAGGAGTAAGTGTAACACACCAACTGTCTAAAATAACGTCAGAACACCAACTATGAGCCATGATGTCTCCTTGCAATATCAAAAGTATTCAATATTACTGTAAATGCACTGAATCATATGAATTACTTCACTTGTATCAACAGTCACCAAGAATATGAAAGTTTACACCTATCTGAACACAACTAAGTATGCATATATTAGAAAAATGCCATTATGGACATAACTATCCAATTTAACCTTTTCAGTGCTGCAGAGAAAAAAAGTGTCTTAGAACCATTTCATTCTCAAAACCTATGTTTAGATGAATTTACTGAATTTCAAACTTTCATTATCTACAGCACCTTAAAATGACACTGAAACTCGTACATGTACTTTCATATCACAGTTTATTATTCTATTACATTTGTTAACTTTTAATACAAAAATTACTCTAAATCTTTCGGAAATTTTCCGTGGATACACCCAGTTGTATATACCTACAACTTGCTCCTAAGGCAGTTCAGACAGGGCTGATGACTCATGTCATCCTAATGGCCTACTGTAGGATTCATAAGAGATTATGGAAATACCTTAGACACATTGTGATATTTCCTATTTCCCATGATTTACCTCGAGCCAACTTAAGTAAGTGATGGAAATTAACCCCAAAAAATGTCTGTACAGCACATTTATATTTAAAACCATTTTGATTTCTAGATTAAATAAAACTGCTAAATATGTTTAGCCAATTTCTTTGCAAAACATCTGTATACCAAACAACAGGCAAAAAATATATATATTGTTTTGAAAGGATGCTAGTGAGCTAGTGAGAAATACAAGAGCAAAGCTGATGAAGCTAACACTGAAAAATGTGTAAAGGAGAGCAAGAGAAAGATGTAGGGAGTACTGTCTTCTTTTTCCAAGGGTTTATATGTCATTACGTCACATGACTTGAAAGTTTAGAATTTTCCCAAACTGGTAAAAAATCAAGGATCCACTACAAGAGCATAGTAACTATCAGGCACATGTGGATAGGATAAAGATGAAGTACAAACAATACACATAGTATATAATGCACACATTTTTTCAATAATTGTTAAAATCAATAAAGAAGAATGGAGTTTATATAACGCACAAAGCAGGATGGGACAGAAAAGGAGTATAGAAATCACAAGAACATATAAATGAATGATGTTAGTCATGCATCTGTAAAGACAAATGGCTTTAATACTGGTCTGACAACTAATACGGTGGATTACTTGTTGTATGAATGATACTATAAGTCCTTGTGTGAGAAGTAAAATTCAGAGTGAATAATGGAGATCAGGAATTCCAGACCCCCAAAATTAATCAAAAGTCACTCCACAACTGCACTGAAGATATCTAGTAACTTATTAGAATTACTCAAGAAAATATCAACTGTACACAAAATAAAATTAAGAAACTATACACAATGAATTTAAAATCTCTGTATACAAACAAGGGCATGAAATGTTTTCTGATATCACAAACTTCAAGACCAAAGGATTCCATCATTTCCTTGCTTCTCATTGCAGCTCAGCCTTGAAGCTGCTCGAATCCCATAAAAAGTGATCCAGTGATTATACATGTATAAATGTATAGCATATATACTTTGAACCCTGTAACACTAGGACCTCTTTTATGAGCTCAAGAAGTCAGACACATCCACTGGTCAGGATAAATGGTAAAGAAGAATCAAAACGTACATTTACCTGGACAGGGTATGTACAGGGCAAATGAGAAATACGTGTTAGGGGTCTTCAGAGTGGAAGTTGCACCCTGGGCACTAGGAATTATCATTAGAAAAGTTGAACTAGTGTTTGTGTCCCTGAAGGGATGGGCATTATCTAGGAGTGCTTAGACACTAGTGTGACTCAGTTTGTCTGAAGAATACATTTCAAGACGAGTGTGTATCTGATGAACTGGATTTCAAAGCTGGGTTGCAGGGATAGTAGTTTGAAGCTGTCGGAACTTGGTGTAAATGATTCATCAAGGTGGTATTTGTTGGGGTTGAAGGAATCTGTGAATACAGGTAGTTGATGTGTGAGGCTAGGTATGGAACTGGGAGCCCAGTCTGTTAAAATGATGTTGTATTGGAAGTCCTTTTGTTTTGTTGTGCAGGTGTTGAATGCTTGTAGTTGCTAAGCAGTTGGTGGCTATTCAAAGTGTCCTGTTTAGGGAAGTTTGTAGTCTTGTTATGTCTACTTTTGAAGCAATGGGCAATTTGGAGGCAAGGCATAATTACTGAAAAGCAGATATACTGTTTGTAGAGGATAATGTGGCACTCTTTTTACCTGAATGAAAGTGGTGTCATTGTGTGTTCTGGGACTTTGTTTGTGGGATTCATGCTGTTTGTGATGTCGGGGCAATGTCATGAGTGCCTTGAATGGCTGACTTTTAATTGAGTGAGAAAGGCTAATTATTTCAAGGTGATGATTAGGTGCACGAGATTTTTTTTTTTTTTTTGTCACTGGTTAATAGGGTGAATGAGAATTTCTGTTTTGTGAAAGATGATGTTCTAACTGCATGGCATGGTATAGTGCTTCATGTTTACCAAAACTTGAGCTCTGTATGTGTGATTACCCATTTCTAATTACTGGTTTGTACTATATGGGGAGGGAGTTTTACATTGTGGGGCATCAGTCTCTTGAACATTCTCTATCACTCTACCCCTTAAATTCAGTTATACTATCTGTATTACCCATGACCTCCTAAGTCCTCTGGTTGCTCTATCACTATATCTCTCAAAATCTGTTTCACTGTCCTCATCACATCCTTTTTAAAATCATAATGATTGTGATTAGGTCTCCCATCACTCTTCTCTCTTCCAAGGTAGGTAAATTGAAAGCCTCTAGACTTTTCCTGTAATTCACCTTTTTCAATTCTTTGTTGTCCTCCTCTCTGAGCTCTTTGTGCTTCTTTAAGTGCAGTGACCAAGCCTGAGAAGCATTTTCTAATTTTGCCCTTATGTAGGATATGAATAGCTTGTGAAATATTTCCTTATTATACTTTTAAGCTATTCTAATATTTGCCAGCAGATGTTTTGTCTTCCTAACTATTCTCCTAATGTGGGATTCTGGTAACAAGTTAGGGACAATGTTGACCCTAAGTCCTTCTCACATGCAAAATCCTGAACCTTACTTCCTGCTAGATAATAATGACACAGGCTATCTTTTGTTTTGTCTCAACATCATTACTTTACATTTGCTTGGGTTGAATTTCATCAACCATACTTCAGACAATACTGTGGATGCTATTCAGGTCCCCTTGTAAGCTGATGCAATCCTTTTCAGTTTTCTCTTCCCTCATTTGAGTATATAATTATTACCTATTTGTACTATAAGGGGAGGGAGTTTTATGCTTATGGGGCCCTATCTCTTGAACATTCTCTACTATCATACTACTTCTTATATTTACATACTCTGTCTGCATTTACCATGTCCTTAGTCATTATATTCAATTTTAGTAAGCATGTGTGTGTGTTTTAGGGGGACAAAGGTTTACACTCATGTTGCTCATCTCTTAACCTTGTACATATGTAATATGTCTGCTCCTCTGAATGTATGCATACACTCATACACCTCAGCTTAAGCAGGTACATATTTATCGACCATCCACAATGGGAGGATAATCATCTGAATTAGGTGTAAGCTGACTGCCATGCCCAGGATTCGAAGCCATGTGGGTCGATCCTAGGCTGGCCCATGTTGACTCATGGTCAGCAACGTTAAGCCCTACACCATGTGTGTGTGTAAATTTATGTATAATGTCGGCATTAACCATGTCTATAATCACTTTGTTCCACTCACCCACTTTATACTAATTACGTATTTCTTTAAGTCCTAACTAAAAAGTTTTAGATAATTTCATGTGTCTTTTGGTTGCTATATCCCTACACCTCTCAGAGAACTGTTCACTGTCCACATCATTGATCACCTATAAAAAATTAAAGGTTGTAACCAGGTCACTCCTCGCTCTTCTCTCTTCCAAGGTAGGTAAATTAAAGTCTCCATCCTCTCCCTGTAACTTAGCTCTCATAATTCTGGTACCATCTTTGTTGCCCTCATCTGGATCTTCTCTATAAGCTCTTTGTGCTTCAATAGGTGTGATGACCAAACCTGAGAAACATACTCTAGTTTAACCTTTAGTAGGATATCAATGGCTTGCTAAACATTTCCTTATCCATATACTATAAAGCTATCCAGATATTTGCCAGCAGAGTTTGCCTCCTTAACTGTTCTCCTAATATGGGACTCTGGCAACAGGTTAGAGTTGATGTAGACTCCCTAGTTCTTCTCACATAGAATCCTAAAGCTTATTTTCAGCAAGGTAATAATCACACTGAGGTCATCTTAAGCACTGTACCACCCAAATTATTTTACATTTGCTCAATTTGAATTTCATCTACCACATCTCAGGCCAACTTTAAAGTCTGTTTGGTTACCCTTGTAAGCTGGCTAGGTAGTAGTTGGTAGGCAGTAACTTACCAGGGAGGTGTATTACCAGTACTACCTGCCTGAGTATTGGGAGGGTTAGTGATGGCTGCATAGTTAGCCAGCACTTCAGTGGTTGTCAAGTTGCACTCATCTAACCCAGGTAGGTGTCTTTTCTTTCTGCCTCATCCTCACACGGACTGCTGGCATTCTATCCACATTCATACAATCTCTCCTTATCACACATAACTTTTGATAACACTTAACTCACATTACTCATTCTTTATAACTAGATTTCTCCTATGGTGAGCATTAAGTGCTAGCCCTGCCTTTTGGCTAAATGGTAGAAGCAATACATAGAAGCAGTATGTAGGAAAAGTGGACAGGAGCACTAGGTAGTAGTAGTTGGTAGGAAAATTGGGCAAAAGTAATAAGACAGAACAATAGGTAAGACACAAAAGGTAGAGGTAATCGGTAGGAAAACATTGCTCTAGAGTTGCCCTCTGCCTGTTAAGGATGAGGCACGAAAGGCTGAAAACCAGCACTGAAATTTACCAGCTGTGGAGATCCAAGTTCCTGAAGGGAACTGAAAGAGAGAGAGAGAGAGAGAGAGAGAGAGAGAGAGAGAGAGAGAGAGAGAGAGAGAGAGAGAGAGAGAGAAGCTGATGCAATCCTCTATGCTTTTCCCTTCCCCTGTGACTTTTGCATCATCTGCAAACAAATTCAGGTAGGATTCTATGCCTTCAGGCATGTCATTTAAATACATTAAAAGGAGTAATGGTCCCAGAACATAACCATGTGACACTCTGCTGGTCACCTCAACCCATTTGGAAAACGCTCCTCTAACAGTCATCCTTTGTTCCATCCCACTGAGAATCTTCAATCCATTATTGGAGTTTTTCTCTTAATCCTGCTGGTGATCAAGCTTCTTAAATCAGCCTCCTATTTGGTTTCAATGTCAAATGTGTTCTGGCAGTCATAATACAGACAGTCCATCCAGCCTTCTCTTTCATCCAGGACTAAGGTCACTGTCTTGTAGAGCTCTAAGAGGTTAGTTACATGGCCTCCTTTCCCTAAAACCAAGCTGTCTCTCACTTAGGAAATCTCTCCTCCCTAGAAAGTGATCCAGAACCCTTCAGATCACACTCATTAGTGAAACCAGTTTGTAGTTCATTGCCTGCTACTTGTCTCCTTTGTTATTTATAAGTATGACTTTTGCCTTAGCACTTTGCCTCTCATCAGTAACATCTTGAAGTCCCTGAACAGCAGTTCAAGTGGTTTATCCAGTATATCTTTACTCATCTTTAGCACATGTGGTGAAAGTTCATTAGGACCATGAGCCTTGTATGGTACAATTCCTTTCAGGAATATCTTTTCTAGATATATCAATGATTTCCTGGGGTAGGGGAGAAAGAATTCTATCTCCATATTCCCTGAATGTCATTGAAGGTAACTAAAAGGGGTAGGAGTGGGAGGCTGGACCCCCCCCCCCAATTGTATTTCAATTTCCAAAAGAAGGAGCCAAGCAGAGAGTGCTCATTCTCCTCGAAGGCTCAGGCTGTGGTGTCTAAATGTGTGTGGATGTAAACAAGAGGAAAAGAGGGAGAGGTGGCTAGTATGCCTGAGGAAAGAAACCTGGAGGTTCAGGCTCTAAGTGATAAAAAGTTCAAGGGCAAAGGGGAGGAATTATATGAAAATGTCTTAAGAGTAAAGTAAGGGTAGGTGAAAGTACAAGGGCTAAGGAAGGAGTAGCACTTCTCACAAAGCAAGAGTTGTGGGAGTGTGTGACAGAGTGTAAGGAAGTAAATTCTAGATTGATGTGGGTAAAACTGAATGTGGATGGACAAAGATGGGTGATTATCAGTGCTTATGCAACTGGTCATGAAAGGAAAGATCATGAGAGGCAAGTGTTTTAAAAGCAGCTGAGAGTGTGTCAGTAGTTTTGTTGTAAGAGATCAAACATTAGTAATAGATGATTTCAATGTGGCAGTTGAGGGTATAATTGGGGCACATGGGGTACTCAGTATTATGAATGGAAATGCTCAACAACTTGTGGAGCGGTGTAAATAAAAAGGGCTGGTGACGGAATACGTGGTATAAAAAGAGGGATATACACAAGTATCTGTATGTGAGCAGGAGAGATGGTTAGCAAGCTGAAACAGAGAGATCTTTTGGATGTAAATGTGCTGAGAAAGGGCAGCTGGTGGGATGTCTGATGATTATCATGTGGAGACAAGGGTTAGGATTTGTAGAGGTTTTCAAAAATGAGGAAACAACGTCATTGAGAAGAGAGTGATGAGAGTAAATGGGCTTAGAAAAGCAACTTGTGTCAAGAAATACCAGAAAAGATTGAGATAAGAACGGCAAAAGGTTAGAGAACATGAAGCAAGGGGAGCGGGTGTGGAGGGGGAGGTATCTAGGGAAGCAGTGCTGACATGTGCATAAAATGCACATGGTATGGAAAAGGTTAGAGTTGGGCAGATTAGAAAGGGTAGTGAGTGGTGGGATGAAGAAGTAAATTGCTAATGAAAAAGAAAAGAGAGGCGTTTACGCAATACTTACTAAGAAGGAGTGCAAATGATTAAAAGATGTATAAGAGAAAGCGGCAGGAGATAAAGGGGTTGAAAAAGAGGGCAAATGAGAGTTTGGGTAGGCAAGTATCAGTAAACTTTAGGGAGAATATGTTGTTTTGGAAGGAGGTAAATAATGTACAAGAGACAAGAAAACAAATTGGAACATCTACAAAGGTAATGATGAAGTGAGATGGAGTGAGTATTTTACAGGACTGTTAAATGTGTTTACTGATACAGTGGCAAATGTAAGGGGTTTATGTAAGGGTGGTATGTGAGGTGAGAGAGTCATGGAGAGTGGTTTGGTGAAGAAAGAAGAGGTGGTGAATGCCTTGCAGAGGATAAAATGAGGCAAGGTGGCTGGAATGGATGGTACTGCTGTTGAACTTATCTAGAAAGGTGTTTGTGTTCACTAGTTGGTAGGGATATTTACTTTATGTAGGGATCAAGGTGAGGTGCCTCAGGATCGGCAGAATGCACGCATAGTCATTGTATAAAGGCAAGGGGGATAAATGTGTGTTCAAACTAGAGGTATAAGTCTGTGGAGTACACAGGTTTTTCACTTTCTCCAAAATTTGGAAATGCTTTCCTTTGTCTCTTCTTTCGTCCGTGGATGGAGCCTCTACCGAAAAAGTCATATGGTAGGGTATTGATTGAGAAGGTGAAGGTATGTACAGAGCATATGACTAGGGAGGAGCAGTGTGGTTTCAGAAGTGGTAGAGGATGTGTGGATCAGATGTTCGCTTTAAAGAATGTGAGTGACAAATACTGAGATAAACAGATGGATTTGTATGTGGCATTTATGGATGTGGAGAAAGCATATGATAAGGGTTGCAAGGCATGTCTTGTAGAAGGTCTTAAGAATATATGGTGGGGTAGGAAAGCTGCTAGAAGCACTAGGAATTTCTTACTAAATGTGTAAGGCTTGTGTACAAATAAGAAGAGAGAAGAGTGAAAGTTGGTCTATGGCAGAAGTGTGAGATGTCACCGTGGTTGTTCAACTTGTTTGTGGATAGGGTGGTGAAGAAGGTAAATGTGAGCCTTTGTGGAGCATGAGAGTGCCTGGGCAGTGAGTCACTTGTTGTCTGTTGATGATACAGCATTGGTGGTGGAACTTAGTGAAAAACTGTGGAAGCTGGAGACTTTGTCTGTAAGAGTGTGTGAGAGGAGAAAGTTCAGAAAGAATGTGAATAAATGCATGGTTATAAGGTTTGGCAGAGTTGAAGGACAGTTAGATAAGTTGTGAGTTTGAATGGAGAAAAGCTGAAGGAAGTGAAGTGTTTTATATACCTGGGAGAGGATATGGCAGCAAACTGAGCCATGGAAACTGAGGTGAGTCATAGCACAGGTGAGGGGATGAAGGTTGTGGTAGTGCTGAAAAATGTGTGGAAAGAGACAACATTATCTGGGAGGGCAAAAATGGGTATATTTGAAGGAACAGATGTCCTAACAATATCATACGGAAGCAAGGTATGGGCTATAGATAAGGCTGTGCGGATGAGAGTGGATGTGCTCAAAATGAAATGTCTGAGGACAATATGTGGTGTAAGGTGGTTTGATCAAGTAATGAAACAGTAAGCGAGACGTGTGGTAATCAGAAGAATGTGGTTGAGACAGCAGAAGAGAGTGAGCTGAAATGGTTTGGATATATGGAGAGAATTGAACATATGTGTCAGATGTGAAAAGAAAAGGAGAACGGGGAGACCAAATCGGAGATGGATGGATGGAGCGAAAAAGATTTTGATCGATCGGGGTCTGGACATCAAAGTGTGTCTGTGTGCGTGTGAAAGGCATGCATGGGATAAAGTGAATTGGAACAATGTGGTATATCGGGGTTGATGTGCTGTCAATGAAATGAACCAGAGCATGTGAAGTGACTAGGGTAAACCACAGTAAAGTCTGTGGGGACTAGTTGTGGTCAAGGAGCTGTGGTCTCGGCACACAACATATGACAACTAAAGAATGGATGCAAGTGGATGTGTTCTTTCTTCATCTGCTCCTGGGGCTACCTTGCAAACAGAGAAATGGCAATCAAGTATATACAGATATAAACAATAAAATCTTAATGATTCCTAAAACCTCTTCCCCATTCCATCTCACTGGTGTTACAGTTGTAGTGACTTACATTGTAAAAGCGCTTTTGAACTTGTTTTTCAGTTCCTCATATATATTTACATCATCCTTTAAAAATTTCCCCTCTGAATCCGTTAGCTTGATGAGCTGCTCCTTAACTGGCTACTGACTTCTGATAAATTTGTTTTCCTTTTTTTTTGATTTTCAACTGCCTTGGCCCCAATATTCTTTTCAAAGTTTCTTTGTTCTTCCTTTCTTATCCTCTTATATTCATTCTATAATCTCTAATAACTTGAAAATAGTGTTTGATTTTATGACATCTTTCCATTAAACCAATCCTTTTTTCATACAATTCCATCTGTACTTGAGGCTTAAGGTGCCTATGTTTCTACTCACTCAATGTAAATTTCACAGAATCTCTCATCATATAGCCCAAATGCCTGGCAACTGAACTCCATTTCCCAATCTGCATTATCATAGAAATTATATTAGTTTATGTAGTTTCTGCATTTCTATATCCTCTTTATGTCCTCTGTCACCTCTGCTTTTTAACATCCTCCTTACCTTATGGTCAAACTTGAGCATCACATGATCACTTCTTCCATCTGGTGTACCACATATAATGTTCTGATAGGCATGATGGTGTAACATTCCCTCTCACCTTATTATACTCCCCAAAATGGTTGGTATGGGAAATTTTCCTGTATGCACTCTTGAAACTATATCTCCATGACACCCTGTCACCCTGAAAATCAAAATCAACTGTCTATCTCTTTATAATTAAGATCTTCATTATCAGTACTTAACCATCTCTGAGATGTGTTTCACTGCTTCATGTACCATCCTGACTGTACCATCATTGTTGTTATCATATGTTTGTTTTCGATTATAGTTTGAATGGGCCTTCTTTCAATATTTCTTGAAATTTCAGGCAATCTATTATTACAAGAGCTATTCCTTCCCTTTTTTTGCCTTCTCTTTCCTTTCTTGCTATCATGTATCTCTGGGCAGCACAAGTGAGAACTTAACCCTTTAGCAAGCTTAGTTTCCATGAATCCAACAATATAAGGTGCAAATTCCCTTCCATAATCCTTGAGTTCCAGCTATGAATACATTACCCTCAGTCTGACATTACCATCTCCTAAGACTCTTGCCCTCTCTGCAGTGCTAACAGGACTGCTCCATCTTCTCATTACATGTTGCATCTCCACTTTTCATCTTCCCATTGAATTCCTATATGCCTTTAATATTCTTAGCTTTTCTAGAAATGTACTTACTGGTTTAAAGCCATCAAGTCAAACATAACCATACCTGGTCACCTCATGTCTTGGTTTTAAACACCAACTCTCCTTTTCTTTATCACAGAATCGCATCTGGCAGTCACACAGCCTCCAGGAATATTTTAATAGCATTTCTTCCTTATCTTGTGTATGATCTTCCTTCAAGCCAAAAATAATCTGTGATTCATGTCTATCAACCTCATGCTATGCTAATCTTTCTAATTTTGGTGCCATCCACTTTTTAGCTACATCCTTCACTGTAAAATTGACAACTTTTGTCTCCTATGTAATCTGTATTTCAACAAGCAAGCACTGGTCCTACATGAATTGTTCTTTTCTAAACCTTTCATCAACTAGCCCATAAGCTTCCTTGGCTGCTTATCTCTAGCAATGCATATCATTCTTTTGAATGCCTCACTTAATTTCCTGTGTACATTTGTCTGTTCACCCCGGGTATATGTTCCTCTGCCTCACTCTTCAAGCTCTTTTGATCTGCTGCCAAAACTGCTCGTTCTTGACTTCCCTGCCCACTACTATCATCACTCTCTGCATATGTGCTAGTTCTTTTCTCTAACCAAATAGCTGTCTATACTGATTCAATATATTCTGCATGTGCTTTTGTCTTTTCCTCTATCTGAACTGCTGCCAGTTCTCATTATTGTCTCCAATAGGTTCTGTGTGTATTTTAGTCTTTTCCTTTCAATGCACAGCCTCTAGTACATCCAAAGATGACCTATCATACACTGTTTCCTTTTTAATGGCTTCACCTTCTTTTCTCTAGTTTTGCATCTCTTGAATCCCCTTCAGTAACTGTATTTCTGTTCCTCTTTAGTCTTATGACTTCCATCATGATCCCTGAAATGCTTCCTCAGCTCTAGTTGTTACCCTTTGGTTTTGCTCCTCAACAAGTTCCCATAGCACCCCTAAATCTCTAGCCTTCTTTTTGCAGATCTGGTTGTCTGACTGATTTTGGTACATTCCAGTAACTGTATCATATTTGCCATTCCTGGCTTAGGCAGTGCTAGAGGTCTTAATATTATCCACTTACGTTATACCAGTAACAGTAATGAAGTTTACTACAACATTATGCTAGAAACAAGAACAGAATTCGGACCTTTAACTGACAAAGACGTTGCTTTTCAGTTACATTAATAAAAAATATTACTCCCTTTGACAAGCTGTACATTCATAAACTAACTTACTACAGTTGTTTACTTTGCAATGTTATCCACTCACTCTTTTACAAACTGCGTTTGCTTAAAGGGAGAAAAATAGAAAAAAGAAAAGAAGTCATCTAATGAAGCTGGCGTGTGTGTGTGTGTGTGTGTGTGTGTGTGTGTGTGTGTGTGTGTGTGTGTGTGTGTGTTGTGATATCACTGCAAACCTGGGAGTAAGATAAACCTTTTGAAGGGTGGCTGAAAAACTTAATGCAAAGGCTTCCCAAAAGTTGACAAAAAACCCTGTCTTAGATCTCCATGTAAAACAGGTCCAAAGACATTAGGTTTACCAAGATTGGTAGATGATACTGACCCTGACAAAATAATTCAAGCAGAGGGTGTAGAATTTGGAATGTACTATGATTAAGTTTACAAAAATAAATACTCTCATACAAGAAAAGTATGAGTTAAAAAAAAAAAAAGAAAGTGGAGGGTACAACTAAAAGAGAGAGAGAAAGCATAAGGATGATACAGCCTTTCGACAAAAATAAACTGGCATGGATGTGAAATATTCAATAATGGCACATACAGTACAAATTCATTTCAAAATAAGCTATTGAATAAAGAGAATTAAAGTATGAAGATAATAGTTTAAAGTGAATGAGGTACGACAATAATTAAATTAAAGCAGCAGCTTGGGAAAACACCTGTTGCACAGTTTCCCAGTTTTCACTGCAGTGGTAAGCACCCAGTTAAGAAATTAGCTCATCTTTTACATGAGAGAGTGTAAACTCTGAGCAGGTATAAGAAGCTATGCCAGTCCCACTATGTTGTGGGATTTCATCTTTGTTCCATGGGTACACCTTTCACCCTAATGATTTCCCATGACCAGAGATAAATAAAATTGTTCCAAGATGTTCCTATATATCATTACATATATAAAAAACAGAAAAAAGAAAATGACATGATATACATATGCACAAGTTTTGACTGGAAGTATATTAGAGAATTCCTTGGGAAAGAAAATGTGCTGGGATCTACATGCAAGACAATATGCAAAATTTTGAATGTCCAGAAGTATAGTGAAAGAAAATACAAAGGATTAAGTAGCAGGTTATTTCATAATACACAAAATGTAAAAAAACGTAGCTAGCAGCTCATTACTATATGATGCACATAAAAAAAAATCTTTCATCATGTAGGCTTTAATAAACAGCCTTTTGTCTGAACAACATATAATAAAAATAGATCTTTGAGAAATTTTTTCAAGTAATTTTTGTGAAAGATAATAATAATGGGAATATCAACAACAATTATAAACTCATCAAGTTCCACAAAAGTTTGAGAACATTTTCTAAGAGCACATTCTGTGCCCAAATTTGGCACTTGAGTCTCGTACACTAAATTAAAATGCCAGCATGGCATATTATTGTAATAGTATACTGTTACTGCCTGGCAACCCACAGCATCCTGAATACAACTGTGTTCAAGACATGGTGAATATCAAACTTCATTCTTTCATGCCTTTCATAGTACACCTTGAAATGAAAAAATAGTTAATCATCCATCATAACTTCCTACTATATTTACATATTTAGTGTCAACAGGAACCTACTATTTCCCCATTCACAAGCAGCTATTGCCAGCTGGATATGGTTAATTAATGCCCATTTGGAATGGAATGCTCATGCGTAAAATTCTAGAAACCTTACCTTTTCATGTCATGGAACTTATATCTACATATTTGGAAAGCTAAGGCCTACACTGTGGCTTGGAACTCCATGCATAACAATGCCCTTATGGTATACAATAATGATGAGAGAATGTGCAGCAATCATACTGAAAAATCAATTCACTGGAAATCACACTATATAAATTATATGTTGATGATGATGAGAAACCATTTTTATGAAAGCATGAAATGGAACAGGCACATAATTTTCAGCCAAACTCTTTATAAACCATCCACTTATTCTGCAATCTACCAAAAAATAATGTGATATATCTTTTCACACAGTATCACCAGGCTAGAATTTTTCCAACAACATTATCGAGAAAAGACCATGAAATGGGCACACTGCTTAAAATGCAGCAAACTTCTCTTTACATAAAAATAAACAGACCTAGATATAACTTTGACCCTCTATGTAGCTAGAAGAGGAGCTTTTATTTGTTATTTCACTTCAGATATGCTCCAGTGTAAAACTTTATGTATACAATACACAAAAATAATAATTTCATTTTTCCACAGCCAATGCCAGATGCAAAAAAATCAACACCAATTTAGACTCATCAGACGAATTAGTACAATGTGTAAGACAGCTTAGAAAGCCGAGCTGCCAAGTATGCATATAGACCCGCACTGTCAGGTACTATTTCTTCTACCTCTTTCAATTACTATACAATGCCAGAGGACAGAAGAGCACTAGGCACTGCAGTTTGAATGATGTTGCACCCAGTGTTTTCACCAACCTGCATTAACCTAAATCCTGGTTATAACCCCTGAATAATGTCCAGGAAGCCATGAATAAATAATTTCCAAATGACCCACACAAGTTTGTGATGGGAACATTCGTAGTAGAGGCACTCTTGTGCTGGCTGATTCTAACAATTACAAATCGAGTCTAGCAGCACTAAAATATCTCCCAGCAAACAGGACTAATGATTATAAATAGAGACTAAATATAAATTAACAGTCCTCCTGGTCCCATTTTCTTGGAGTAAAATAACCCAACAATTTTAGGCATCATTCAGAGTTTGTGATCTTTCACCTCAACTCCTGTGATTCCACTGCCTACAGACTAGTGTATGGAAAGCCTGCAGGTCGCACCTGAGTTGGTGCTTGCCCTGGAGCAAACATACCAGGCTGCATACATGCAGAGTATAATGGTTGTTGTGTTTGCAGATTAAGAGGTAATTGGACGTGAGAATATGCAGGGTAATTAGTACTGATGGGTGCATGTGGCATGGATACAGGCACCCCAGGATGAGTGTTTGGTGGTACAGTAGCAGCAGGGGCTGCTGTTACAGGAGGTGTATTGCGAGCATCCTTTGGCGGTTCTTGTGGAGGCTGTGCTGGTTGCTGCTGCATCACCTGCTGAGCTCCAGTTTCCACACGTTGTTGGTCTTGCCTCTGATTTTGCTGCTGTTGCTGCTGCTGCTGCTGTTCCTGTGGTTGTGCTGGTGGATTCTGTGCACCTGTGCTGTTGTCATTGTCATCGTCATCATCATCACTCTGGCCCATGGTACGTTCAGCCTTTTTGTCCATTCGGAAAAATTTGACATTGGGGAACTGTTCTTTCATAAAATGTCTGAAGGAAGAATAACCCATCACTTTGACATCTGGCTCAAAATGTTCACAATATTCCTTATAAGCATTATGGATCTTCTTTCGAGTAATATCAGCTGGTAAATACACTGGGGGAGATTTCCCTGATTTATTAGGTTTCTTTGGAGTGTTCGTGTTTGGAGAATATCTGGCAATGTAACTCTGTAAGAAAGCAGCAGCATGCTGATAGGTGTCCAGAGGAAATGTGTTGGGTGGTTTCTTACCATGGTTTCCATGCACTCTAGGAGTAACACCATTAACCATAACATGCTTCCTAATAGCTTTAAGTTGATAATGAGTGCAGTTTTCCAAGTACAAGAAAGCATCTAGGCAGACTTTTTTTCCTTGGAACACATATGATGCCCTGAGTCTTTTTCTTTCCTTGTGACGAGATGTTTCCTCTGGGTTTGCTAAACAGGCCATTGTCACCCCCATAAGGTACATGTCATGTTCATTCTTTGTCAACTCAGCAATATTCAACCTGTGTCGAAATACAAACTCTGGGTTCATATTTTTAAAGCAATTATCACCCTCACATTCACAACCCTTGCCAAAACGTTCTCGCACTTGATCACTATTTTCCTCTAATTTTGTGGGATCAATACCTTCTGCAAGTAAGTCAGCTAATTTTCTCTTTTTCTTGACTTCTTTCTTAATTTTAGGTTTCGTCTCTTGTTCTTCTTCATTAATATCATTGGTGTTGAGTGTACTATCTCCTTCCTGGCTCTGCATATCACTCATGGTGTAGTTAGAGTTCATGCCATTCTGTCCATCTACAAAAAAAAAAAAAAAGAAAAAATTAATCTGATAATACCTAATATGAAGCAAAACAATACTTAAAAAATACACATATAATCAGCATTTTCCAAAGCCAATCACAGCTGTATTTGCTGAATGGCTTCAAATTCTAAGAGTCCATCTACCTAAACACATCTTATAAACCTCAGAAAAGTGTGAAATCACATCTTGGAGCTATAATAGTCCAATTTTTCCAGGTATAGAAAAGTACACACCCACACACAGAGTGCACTTGACCCATACTAGGCTCATGGTCTTAATAAAATTTCATTATATGTGCTGAAGATGTGTGCAGATTCACCAAGTAAACCACTTGATTTATTGTTCAAAATGTCACAGGAAAGAGAAATAAGCTAAAATAATAGAAAAGGGCAAATGTCATACCTATTTATATGAAATGAGACAAGGAATAGGCGCTACCCTACAGACCAGTCTCACTAATAAGCGTTGTGTGTAAGGTTCTGGAATAGAATATTAGAATACAAGTGTATGACTATTTGTAGAGGAAAATGACCTTAGTGAGAGACAGAATGGTTTTAGGGAAAGATCATGTCAACAAACCTCTTAGAATTTTACAAAACAGTGAACTCATTCCAAGACAAAAAGGAAGGCCAATTAGATTATTTCTGTCTAGACTGCTTGTAAGTATTTGCCATTGTGCTGCCGGGAAGGCTGATTAAGATGCTGGTCTGGCAGGCAGGAGTTAGGGGAAACTCTTTCAATAGGTATATTATCACAGTGGGAGGGAACAGAGGATGCATGTTTGAGGATCCTCTCCAAGTGGGTCAAGGTGACCAGCAGAGTGCCACAGGGTTCTCTTTTGGAACTTCTTGATCTATGTCAATGACTTGCCTGAAGAGATGGACTCCTACCTGAATATGTTTGCAGATGGTGCAGAGGTCTCAAAGGAAGTGAATACCTCGGAGGACTGCATTAACTTACAGGGAGACCTAAATATATTCCAAAGTTTGTCTGATATTTGGCTGATAAAATTCAACTCAAATAAATGTAAAGTAATGATACTGGAACATCTAATGGAAAATGAGCCTCAGGATTCGCTGTAGGGGAAAGATTTGGGGTTGGCATTGTCCCTAACCTGTCACAAGACTCCCACATTTGAAGAATAGCTAAGGACACAAACTGTCTGTTAGCAAATATAGGTAAGAAGATCTTTAGCAAGCTGTTCATATCCTACATAAGGGCAAAACTAGAATACAGGTTGTACGTCTCTAATCCAGTGCTCTGTGGTCCAGCAGCTTCCATGGTCAGGCACGTTTAGAATCTGCCACCATTAGTTTGTGAATCTGCCACTAAGGCGGTATTGTTAGCAACGCTAAGGGGCCAAAATCTGTTTACACTGCAGCTGAGCTAATGAACAGTTCTGTTAATTTCTTATAGACCCAAAACAAGTGTATAATGTTGAGGAATCTGCCCTGTATTGGTATTGTATGCCATGAAAAACACTTGCCTGAGATATTGAGGAGTCTCCATCTGGGGGTAAGGATTCCAAAGACAGGGTATGAATTCTTTGTTGCAGCAATGCTGCTAGAACACATAAAGCCAAGCTGATGGTAACTGGAAAGTGTGTTCACCAGAGGGCCTTTAATTTAAAGGATGTCAATTTCTGTTTTCGGGCATTTTGTGTGATCTGGCAATAGCCAGATCCCAAGGTTGCTGGATTAAAGAGGTACACCCTGTATGCTTCTCAAATTTGGTCACTGCATCTACAAAACCACAAAGAGCTAACAGAGAAGGTACAGAGGAAGGAAACAAAGGTGGTATCAGAATGAAGAGAACCAAGTAGGAAGGAAAGGTAAGAGGCTTTAAATTTACCCACCTTGGAAGAGAGAAGAGTGAGCAGTGACCTAATCACAACCTTTAAGTTAATAAATAGAGATCAATGACATGGACGAGTTGTAGGGACTGGGCATCTAAAGGACATTTGTTAAAAAAGATGTTAAGAAGTACTTCAACAGTATAAAAATATATGGAAGAATGACTGAGGGCATGGTTAATGCAAACAGCATACATAAATTTAAAAAGTTATTATACTTTTATTTTATTATACTTAGTCACTGTCTCCTGCATTAGCGAGGTGGCGCAAGGAATCAGACGAAATGGCCCAACTCACCTACATACATATGTATATACATAAACGTCCACACATGCACATAAACATACCTATACATTTCAATGTATACATACATATACATACAGAGAGGTAGTGAAAGCTTTGCGGAAGATGAAAGCCGGCAAGGCAGCAGGTTTGGATGGTATTGCAGTGTAATTTATTAAAAAAGGGGGTGACTGTATTGTTGACTGGTTGGTAAGGTTATTTAATGTATGTATGACTCATGGTGAGGTGCCTGAGGATTGGCGGAATGCGTGCATAGTGCCATTGTACAAAGGCAAAGGGGATAAGAGTGAGTGCTCAAATTACAGAGGTATAAGTTTGTTGAGTATTCCTGGTAACTTATATGGGAGGGTATTGATTGAGAGGGTGAAGGCATGTACAGAGCATCAGATTGGGGAAGAGCAGTGTGGTTTCAGAAGTGGTAGAGGATGTGTGGACCAGGTGTTTGCTTTAAAGAATGTATGTGAGAAATACTTAGAAAAGCAAATGGATTTGTATGTAGCATTTATGGATCTGGAGAAGGCATATGATAGAGTTGATAGAGATGCTCTGTGGAAGGTATCAAGAATATATGGTGTGGGAGGAAAGTTGTTAGAAGCAGTGAAAAGTTTTTATCGAGGATGTAAGGCATGTGTACGTGTAGGAAGAGAGGAAAGTGATTGGTTCTCAGTGAATGTAGGTTTGCGGCAGGGGTGTGTGATGTCTCCATGGTTGTTTAATTTGTTTATGGATGGGGTTGTTAGGGAGGTAAATGCAAGAGTTTTGGAGAGAGGGGCAAATATGAAGTCTGTTGGGGATGAGAGAGCTTGGGAAGTGAGTCAGTTGTTGTTCGCTGATGATACAGCGCTGGTGGCTGATTCATGTGAGAAACTGCAGAAGCTGGTGACTGAGTTTGGTAAAGTGTGTGGAAGAAGAAAGTTAAGAGTAAATGTGAATAAGAGCAAGGTTATTAGGTACAGTAGGGTTGAGGGTCAAGTCAATTGGGAGGTGAGTTTGAATGGAGAAAAACTGGAGGAAGTGAAGTGTTTTAGATATCTGGGAGTGGATCTGGCAGCGGATGGAACCATGGAAGCGGAAGTGGATCATAGGGTGGGGGAGGGGGCGAAAATTCTGGGGGCCTTGAAGAATGTGTGGAAGTCGAGAACATTATCTCGGAAAGCAAAAATGGGTATGTTTGAAGGAATAGTGGTTCCAACAATGTTGTATGGTTGCGAGGCAGGGGCTATGGATAGAGTTGTGCGCAGGAGGATGGATGTGCTGGAAATGAGATGTTTGAGGACAATGTGTGGTGTGAGGTGGTTTGATCGAGTGAGTAACGTAAGGGTAAGAGAAATGTGTGGAAATAAAATGAGCGTGGTTGAGAGAGAAGGAAGAGGGTGTTTTGAAGTGGTTTGGGCACATGGAGAGAATGAGTGAGGAAAGATTGACCAAGAGGATATATGTGTCGGAGGTGGAGGGAACGAGGAGAAGAGGGAGACCAAATTGGAGGTGGAAAGATGGAGTGAAAAAGATTTTGTGTGATCGGGGCCTGAACATGCAGGAGGGTGAAAGGAGGGCAAGGAATAGAGTGAATTGGAGCGATGTGGTATACCGGGGTTGACGTGCTGTCAGTGGATTGAATCAAGGCATGTGAAGCGTCTGGGGTAAACCATGGAAAGCAGTGTAGGTATGTATATTTGCGTGTGTGGACGTATGTATATACATGTGTATGGGGGGGGGGGTTGGGCCATTTCTTTCGTCTGTTTCCTTGCGCTACCTCGCAAACGCGGGAGACAGCGACAAAGTATAATAAAAAAAATAATAATAATAATATAAACATACAGAGAGATATACATATACACACATGTACATATTCATACTTGCTGCCTTCATCCATTCCCATCGCCACCCCACCACACATGAAATGGCACCCGCCCTCCCCCCTGTGCACGCACGAAGTAGCGCTAGGAAAAGACAACAAAGGCTACTTTCGTTCACACTCAGTCTCTAGCTGTCATGTGTAATGCACCAAAACCACAGCTCCCTTTCCATATCCAGGCCCCACAAAACTTTCCATGGTTTACCCCAGACGCATCACATGCCCTATTTCAATCCATTGACAGCACGTCAATCCCAGTATACCACATTGTTCCAACTCACTCTATTCCTTGCATGCCTTTCACCCTCCTGTATGTTCAGGCTCCGATCGCTTACATCTTTTTCACTCCATCCTTCAATCTCCAATTTGGTCTCCCACTTCTCATTCCCTCCAACTCTGACACATATATCCTCATTGTCAATCTTTCCTCACTCATTCTCTCCATATGACCAAACCATTTCAATACACCCTCTCCTGCTCTCTCAACCACACTCTTTTTATTACCACACACCTCTCTTACCCTTTCATTACTTAATCAAACCACCTCACACCACATATTGTCCTCAAACATTTCATTTCCAACACATCCACCCTCCTACGCACAACCCTGTCTATAGCCCATGCCTTGCAAACATATAACACTGTTGGAACCACTATTCCTAAAAACATACCCATTTTTGCTCTCCAAGATAACATTATCACCTTCCACACATTCTTCAATGCTCCCAGAAACTTCACCCCCTCCCCCACCCTGTGACTCAATTCTGCTTCCATGGTTCCATCCGCTGCTAAATCTACTCCCAGATATCTAAAACACTTGACTTTCTCCAGTTTTTCTCCATTCAAACTTACCTCCCAATTTACTTGACCCTCAACCCTACTGAACTTAATAACCTTGCTCTTATTCACATTTACTCTCAGCTTTCTTTTTTCACATAGTTTACCAAACTCAGTCATCAACTTCTGCAGTTTCTCACTCGAATTAGCCACCAGTGCTGTATCATCAGTGAACAACTGACTCACTTCCCAAGCCCTTTCATCCACATCAGACTGCATACTTACCCCTCTCTTCAAAACTCTTACATTCACGTCCCTAACAACCCCATCCATAAACAAATTAAACATCCATGGATACATCAAGTACCCCTGCAACAAACTGACATTCACTGGGAACCGATCACTTTCTTCTCTTCCTACTCATCATACAAGAAGTTGTATGACAGTAAAAAAGTTTTACAAGATGGGGTCCTACAAGTGTAAAACTCCCTCCCTGTACAGAACAAATTGGTACAAACAGGTAAGCATACATAAATCTCCGAAGCTGTATGACAATAGAGAATGTTCAAAAAATGGGGCCCCATGAGTGTGAAACTTACTGCCTGCACAGTACAAACAGATAATTATGCACAGATACACATAAAATGGACCCTGTGGTGCAGTGGTCAGTGTTACTGACATGGGTTTGAATCCCAGGTGCAGCATTTGGCCTACACAATACAGGGGTTCATCCTTCCCTTGGGGATGGTGAATAAATGGGTAACAGGCGTAGGCTGGGCATTGTGTCTTTATGTATAAACATATACAAGTAAAGACACAGTACACACATACAAGATTAAGAAACACAGCAAGTCATGTAAAACTCTTTCCCTGTAACTCACATAAAATAATTGCAGATCACACACACATGATGACAAGGAGTTATGGAGACAAGTTCTTAAGGTGTATACTAGAAAATTTCCTGAATCAATGTCAGAGTACCCTTGGATGAGATAATGATACAGCATTATTGCTATATCTCATCTTCTCACATACTTACATATTTAGTTAGAATATCATATATGGTAAACCAATTTGAAAAAGACATCAAGTAATGCTCAAGTCTGACATTATGGTAAATGGCATTAAAAGAGCAGAGGTTAAAGAAGACAATGAAGAGATATAATTGTAGAAATCAAAAACATCAATTTCTATGGTAACATAGACTGGGAAATGGAGTTCTGTAGCTAATAACTAGAGCATTGTGGTGAGACTCTTTGAAATTTACAAAGGAGGAACATGGTTACCTGTAGCCCCAAATACAGAGGGAATAGGAAGAAAGAGGAAAGATTGGTTTAATGAAAAATGTCATAAAGCAAAAGAGGTTTGAAATGTGCAGTAGCAGATATATAGATGGCACTCCTGCTAACCAGCATAAGTAAGATATAACAGAGCTAGGAATGAGTAAACCAAGAATAAGAAAGATGAAACTAAGAAACTTTGAGAAGAATATTGTGGACAAGGAGAGATAAAATTCAGAAGTTTTCTACAAATTCAACAGGAGTCAGTTGTCACTTAATGAGCTGCTAATAGGGCTACGGGATTCAAAGGGAAAAACTGTGGTGAATGGTATGGATGGAGGATGGTAAGTACATGTGAGGAACCCAATAACAAGTTCAAAAGTTTTCTCATTGTTACATCCTACAGCTCAAACGCTAGGGAGATGGAATAGGAAAAAGGTTTTACATATCAATGAGACATCCACAAAAGGCATCAGCACAATACTTAAGGGTCTTGACCCACACAAGGATCATGGTGTGGATGAAGTTTCATCATATACATTGAAGATAAGTGATGACACACTAGATAAACTATTTGCAATATGTTCAAGATGACACTAGAGAAAGGCACGGTGCCAAGGATGGGAAAAGGGCAAGCATCATTCCTCTCTATATGAAAAGAGACCAGGAACAGGCACCGAACTACAGATCGGTCTCACAGACGACTGTTTAATAAGGTTCAGGAGAAGATGTTTAGAAAAATGTATGACTTTTTACAAAGAAGAAATTACTAAATGAGAAAGAAGCAGAGTTTTAAAGGAATGTAGGTCATGTGCAACAAATCCCTTAGATTTAGATTTCTATGACAGGGTGAACTCTGTCTTACAAAAAAAATTAAGGCTGGGTGGATTCTTTGTATCTGAACTGCTAGAAAGCATTAGACACTGTACTATATGGGAGACTGACTAAGATACTAGATCACAAAAGAGATGTAAGAGGGATATTACATTATATTTCGAAGAATCTTAATAATCCAGAAGAATACAATGATTACAATGACAGAAAAATCATGATGGCACATGAAGCAGTAAAACATACAATTCTCAACAATGGTAAAGAATTGTTCATGGGGGACTTCTTTCATAAAGAGATAGACTGGGGGAATTCTGGACTTATCATGACGGAGTCAAAGAAACCCACGATTTTAGAGTGAATGCGGAAATGAGTCATAGGATGGGTAAGGGGGCAAAGGTTCTGAGAGTGATGACGCATGTGTGGAAAAGTTATCTGGGTGGGCAAAAATGGGTATGTTTGAAGATCTAGCAGTCCCAACAACATCATATGAATGCAAGGCATGTGCTGTAGATAACACTGTACAGCGGAGGGTGGATGTGAAGGAAATGAAATATTTGAGGACAATATGTGGTATGAGGTGGTTTGATGGAGTAAGTAATGACAAGGTAAGACAGAGGTGTGGTAATGAAAAAAAGAAAAAAAAGTATGGTTGAGAGAGCTCAAGAGAGTGTGCTGAAATGGTTTGGAAATATGGAGAGAGTGAGTGTGAGAAAAGGTTAACAAAGAGGATATATGTTACAGAAGTAGAGGGAACAAGGATGACTGGGAGATCAAACTGGAGACAGAAGGATGTATTGGAAACGCCTTTGAGCGATGGGGGCCTGAACATACAGGAGGATGAAAGATGTGCACAGGATAGAGTGCACTGGAATGATGTGGTATACTGGGATTAACATGCTGTCAATGGACAGGACCAGGGCATGCAAAATGTCCACGGTAAACCATGGAAAGGTCTGTGGTGCCTAGTTGCAGACAGAAAACTGTAGTTTCATTGCATTTCACATGACAGCTAGAGAATGGATGTTAGCATTTGCAGCCTCTTTCATTTGTTTCTGGGACTATAATGTTAATGTAGGAAACAGGGATCATGAAAAAAAAATCTGGGAGCGATGAAGAATGTGTGGAAGGAGAGAACATTATCTCTGAGAGAAAATATAAGTATGTTTGAAGGAAAAGTAGTTCCAACAGTATTATATGGTTGTAAGGCATGGGCTATAGATAGGGATGTACAAAGGAAGGTGGATGTGTTGGTAGTGAAATGTTTGAGGGCAATATGTGGAGTGAGATGGTTTGATTGAGTAAGTAATGAAAGGGAAAGAAAGATGTGGGGAAATAAAAAGAGTGGCTGTGAGAGCATAAGAGAGTGTGTTGAAATGGTTTAGACATATGGAAAGAATGAGTGAGGAAAGGTTAACAAAGAAGATATATCTGTCAGAGGTGGAGGGAACAAGGAGAAGTGGGAGACTGAACTGGAGGTGGAATGAAGGAGTGAAACAGACTTTGAACGATCAGGGCCTGAACAAACAGGAGGGTGAGAGGTGTGCAAGGAATAGAGGGAATTGGTACAATGTGGTGTATATATATATATATATATATATATATATATATATATATATATATATATATATATATATATATATATATATTTTTTTTTTTTTTCTTTTTTTTTGCTTTGTCGCTGTCTACCGCGTTTGCGAGGTAGCACAAGGAAACAGACGAAAGAAATGGCCCAACCCACCCCCATACACATGTATATACATACGTCCACACACGCAAATATACATACCTACACAGCTTTCCATGGTTTACCCCAGACGCTTCACATGCCCTGATTCAATCCACTGACAGCACGTCAACCCCATTATACCACATCGATCCAATTCACTCTATTCCTTGCCCTCCTTTCATCCTCCTGCATGTTCAGGCCACGATCACACAAAATCTTTTTCACTCCATCTTTCCACCTCCAATTTGGTCTCCCACTTCTCATTCCCTCCACCTCCGACACATATATCCTCTTGGTCAATCTTTCCTCACTCATTCTCTCCATGAGCCCAAACCATTTCAAAACACCCTCTTCTGCTCTCTCAACCACACTCTTTTTATTTCCACACATCTCTCTTACCCTTACGTTACTTACTCGATCAAACCACCTCACACCACACATTGTCCTCAAACATCTCATTTCCAGCACATCCATCCTCCTGCGCACAACTCTATCCATAGCCCACGCCTCGCAACCATTCAACATTGGTGGAACCACTATTCCTTCAAACATACCTGTTTTTGCTTTCCGAGATAATGTTCTCGACTTCCACACATTCTTCAAGGCTCCCAGGATTTTCGCCCCCTCCCCCACCCTATGATCCACTTCCGCTTCCATGGTTCCATCCGCTGCCAGATCCACTCCCAGATATCTAAAACACTTTACTTCCTCCAGTTTTTCTCCATTCAAACTTACCTCCCAATTGACTTGACCCTCAAACCTACTGTACCTAATTACCTTGTTCATATTCACATTTACTCTTAACTTTCTTCTTTCACACACTTTACCAAACTCAGTCACCAGCTTCTGCTGTTTCTCACATGAATCAGCCACCAGCGCTGTATCATCAGCGAACAACAACTGACTCACTTCCCAAGCTCTCTCATCCCCAACATACTTCATACTTGCCCCTCTTTCCAAAACTCTTGCATTCACCTCCCTAACAACCCCATCCATAAACAAATTAAACAACCATGGAGACATCACACACCCCTGCCGCAAACCTACATTCACTGAGAACCAATCACTTTCCTCTCTTCCTACACGTACACATGCCTTACATCCTCGATAAAAACTTTTCACTACTTCTAACAACTTGCCTCCCACACCATATATTCTTAATACCTTCCACAGAGCATCTCTATCAACTCTTATCATATGCCTTCTCCAGATCCATAAATGCTACATACAAATCCATTTGCTTATCTAAGTATTTCTCACATACATTCTTCAAAGCAAACACCTGATCCACACAACCTCTACCACTTCTGAAACTACACTGCTCTTCTCCAATCTGATGCTCTGTACATGCCTTCACCCTCTCAATCAATACCCTCCCATATAATTTACCAGGAATACTCAACAAACTTATACCTCTGTAATTTGAGCACTCACTCTTATCCCCTTTGCCTTTGTATATATATATATATATATATATATATATATATATATATATATATATATATATATATATATATATATATATATATATTTCTTTCTTTCAAACTATTCGCCATTTCCCGCATTAGCGAGGTAGCGTTAAGAACAGAGGACTGGGCCTTTGAAGGAATACCCTCACCTGGCCCAATTCTCTGTTCCTTCTTTTGGAAAATTGAAAAAAACAAAAAAAACAAACCAAGAGGGGAGGATTTCCAGCCCCCCGCTCCCTCCCCTTTTAGTTGCCTTCTACGACACGCAGAGAATACGTGGGAAGTATTCTTAATCCCCTATCCCCAGGGGGGATATATATATATATAACAAAGGATGTAAAGGGAGTGAGGGAGGAATGGGATGTATTTAGGGAAGCAGTGATGGCTTGTGCAAAAGATGCTTGTGGCATGAGAAGCATGGGAGGTGGGCAGATTAGAAAGGGCAGTGAGTGGTGGGATGAAGAAGTAAGATTATTAGTGAAAGACAAGAGAGAGGCATTTGAACAAGTTTTTTGGGGAAATTATGCAAATGACTGGGAGATGTGTAAAAGAAAGAGGCAGGAGGTCAAGAGAAAGGTGCAAGAGATGAAAAAGAGGGCAAATGAGAGTTGGGGTGAGAGAGTATCATTAAATTTTAGGGAGAATAAAAAGATGTGTTGGAAGGAGGTAAATATAGTGTGTAAGACAACGGAACAAATGGGAACATAAGTGAAGGGGGCTAACGGGGTGATAACAAGTATTGGTGATGGGAGAAGGAGATGGAGTGAGTATTTTGAAGGTTTGTTGAATGTGTTTGATGATAGAGTGGCAGATATAGGGTGTTTAGGTCGAGGTGGTGTGCAAAGTGAGAGGGTTTAGGGAGAATGATTTGTTAAACTAAGAAGAGGTAGTAAAAGCTTTGTGGAAGACGAAAGCCAGCAAGGCAGCGGGTTTGGATGGTATTGCAGTGGAATTCATTAAAAAAGGGGGTGACTGTGTTGTTGACTGCTTGGTAAGGTTATCTAATGCATGTATGACTCATGGTGAGGTGCCTGAGGATTGGTGGAATGCTTGCATAGTGCTATTGTACAAAGGCAAAGTGGATAAAGGTGAGTGCTCACATTACAGATGTATAAGTTTGTAGAGTATTCCTGGGAAATTATATGGGAGGGTATTGATTGAGAGGGTGAAGGCATGTACAGAGCATCAGATTGGGGAAGAGCAGTGTGATTTCAGAAGTGGTTGAGGATGTGTGGATCAGGTGTTTGCTTTGAAGAATGTATGTGAGAAATACTTAGAAAAGCAAATGGATTTGTATGTAGCATTTATGGATCTGGAGAAGGCATATGATAGAGTTGATAGAGATGCTCTGTGGAAGGTATTAAAAATATATGGTGTGGGAGGCAAGTTGGTAGAAGCAGTGAAAAGTTTTTATCGAGGATGTAAGGTGTGTGTACTAGTAGGAAGAGAGGAAAGTGATTGGTTCTCAGTGAATGTTGGTTTGCGGCAGGGATGCATGATGTCTCCATGTTTGTTAATTTGTTTATGGATGGGGTTATTAGGGAGGTGAATGCAAGAGTTTTAGAGAGAGGGGCAAGTATGCAGTCTGTTGAGGATGAGAGAGCTTGGGAAGTGAGTCAGTTGTTGTTCACTTTTGATACAGCGCTGGCGGCTGATTCGGATGAGGGACAAGTCAATTGGGAGGTATATTTGAATGGAGAAAAACTGGAGGAAGTGAAGTGTTTAAGATATCTGGGACTGGATTTGGCAGCGGATGGAACCATGGAAGCAGAAGTGAGTCATATGGTGGGGGAGGGGGCAAAAGTTCTGGAAGCATTGAAAAATGTGTGAAAGTCAAGAATGATATCTTGGAAAGCAAAAATGGGCATGTTTGGAGGAATAGTGGTTCCAACAATGTGATATGGTTGAGAGGTATGGGCTATAGATAGAGTTGTGCGGAGGAGGGTGGATGTGCTGGAAATGAGATGTTTGAGGACAATATGTGGTGTGAGGTGGTTTAATCCAGTAAGTAAGGATAGGGTAAGAGAGATGTGTGGTAATAAAAAGAGTGTGGTTGAGAGAGCAGAAAAGGGTGTTTTGAAATGGTTTCGTCACATGGAGAGAATGAGTGAGGAAAGATTGACCAAGATGATATGTGTGTCAGAGGTGGAGGGAGCGAGGAGAAGTGGGAGATCAAACTGGAGGTGGAAAGATGGAGTGAAAAAGATTTTGAGTGATCGGGGCCTGAACATGCAGGAGGGTGAAAGGCGTGCAAGGAATAGAGTGAATTGGAACGATGTGGTATACCGGGGTTGACGTGCTGTCAATGGATTGAACCAGGGCGTGTGAAGCGTCTGGGGTAAACCATGAAAAGTTCTGTGGGGCGTGGATGTGGAAAGGGCACTGTGGTTTCGGTGCATTATTACATGACAGCTGGAGACTGAGTGTGAACGAATGGGGCCTTTGTTGTCTTTTCCTAGCACTACCTCGCACACATGAGGGGAGAGGGGGTTGTTATTCCATGTGTGGTGAGGTGGCGATGGGAATAAATAAAGGCAGACAGTATGAATTATGAACATATGTATATATGTATATGTATGTATTTTAACTTTCTAAAAAATGGGAAACAGAAGGAGTCACACGGGGAGTGCTCATCCTCCTCGTAGACTCAGATTGGGGTGTCTAAATGTGTGTGGATGTAGCCAATATGTGAAAAAAGGAGAGATAGGTAGTATGTTTTAGGAAAGGAACCTGGATGTTTTGGCTCTGACTGAAACGAAGCTCAAGGGTAAAGGGGAAGAGTGGTTTAGGAATGTCTTGGGAGTAAAGTCAGGGGTTAGTGAGAGGACAAGAGCAAGGGAAGGAGTAGCACTACTCCTGAAACAGGAGTTGTGGGAGTATGTGATAGAATGTAAGAAAGTAAATTCTCGATTAATATGGGTAAAACTGAAAGTTGATGGAGAGAGATGGGTGATTATTGGTGCATGTGCACCTGGGCATGAGAAGAAAGATCATGAGAGGCAAGTGTTTTGGGAGCAGCTGAATGAGTGTGTTAGTGGTTTTGATGCACGAGACCGGGTTATAGTGATGGGTGATTTGAATGCAAAGGTTAGTAATGTGGCAGTTGAGGGAATAATTGGTATACATGGGGTGTTCACTGTTGTAAATGGAAATGGTGAAGAGCTTGTAGATTTCTGTGCTGAAAAAGGACTGGTGATTGGGATTACCTGGTTTAAAAAGCGAGATATACATAAGTATACGTATGTAAGTAGGAGAGATGGCCAGAGAGCGTTATTGGATTACGTGTTAATTGACAGGCGTGTGAAAGAGAGACTTTTGGATGTTAATGTGCTGAGAGGTGCAACTGGAGGGATGTCTGATCATTATCTTGTGGAGGCTAAGGTGAAGATTTGTATGGGTTTTCAGAAAAGAAGAGTGAATGTTGGGGTGAAGAGGGTGGTGAGAGTAAGTGAGCTTGGGAAGGAGACTTGTGTGAGGAAGTACCAGGAGAGACTGAGTACAGAATGAAAAAAGGTGAGAAAAATGGAAGTAAGGGGAGTGGGGGAGGAATGGGATGTATTTAGGGAATCAGTGATGGATTGCGCAAAAGATGCTTGTGGCATGAGAAGCGTGGGAGGTGGGTTGATTAGAAAGGGTAGTGAGTGGTGGGATGAAGAAGTAAGATTATTAGTGAAAGAGAAGAGAGAGGCATTTGGACGATTTTTGCAGGGAAAAAATGCAACTGAGTATGAGATGTATAAAAGAAACAGACAGGAGGTCAAGAGAAAGGTGCAAGAGGTGAAAAAGAGGGCAAAGGAGAGTTGGGGTGAGAGAGTATCATTAAATTTTAGGGAGAATAAAAAGATGTTCTGGAAGGAGGTAAATAAAGTGCGTAAGACAAGGGAGCAAATGGGAACTTCAGTGAAGGGGGCTAATTGGGAGGTGATAACAAGTAGTGGTGATGTGAGAAGGAGATGGAGTGAGTATTTTGAAGGTTTGTTGAATGTGTTTGATGATAGAGTGGCAGATATAGGGTGTTTTGGTCGAGGTGGTGTGCAAAGTGTGAGGGTTAGGGAAAATGATTTGGTAAACAGAGAAGAGGTAGTAAAAGCTTTGCGGAAGATGAAAGCCAGCAAGGCAGCAGGTTTGGATGGTATTGCAGTGGA